>NW_026876267.1:0-19626 GCF_032173495.1 Musca vetustissima
TTTAAGTAAACGGTGCATCGAAGTCCATGCAAATCTTTTGATTTGAACGAATTTTGGCATAACGTATTACATTAAGTCTAGAATGAAATGTGCTAAGTTTCGTGAAAATTGGTTCAGATTTAGATTTTAAGTAAATGGTGGACCAACGTCCTTGAAAATCATTAGATTTGCACGAATAGCGTACTGAATTAAGTCTAGAATGACGTGTGCCAAATTTCGTGAAAATAGTTTCATATTTAGATATAGCTCCCTTATGTAGTTTCACCCGATTTTAGGTAAATGGTGCGAAAAATTCCTGGCAAATCTTTTGATTTGCACGAATTTTGGTATAGCGTACTAAATTAAGTCTAGAATAATGTGTGCAAAGTTTCGTGAAAATCGGATCAGATTTGCAAACATCTTCTATATATATTTTCGTCTGATTTTAATGGTGCACTAAAGACCCCTAGCTAGGCCGATTGACACAACATACTGAAATCGGTTCAGATATAGATATAGCATAGCTTCCATATATAATTTTGACTTACAATAATTCATTCTAGAAAATTGAATAGCTAGTGGTACATAATTGCGAGTAGCTCCTTGGGGAATATTGAGGCGAATATTGCGAATATTTATAAATAAAGAAATTAGAAGACGACCTAGATGGCTGCCTTGTGGCACTCCAGAGGAAACTACAATACTTCTCGATATGGTATTGTTAAGCTTTAAATTTTGTGTCCTATATTTTAGGTATGAAGAAATCCAGTTGACACTTCTGTTAGTAAATCCCAAGCACTCAAGTTTTAATCGTAACAGCTTGACATTACCAAATGCTTTGCTGCAGTCCGTGTTGACTATGGTGAAAAAGTGTAGAAGGTTCGTTGCTGTGGTGCATTTTTTCTGAAATCCGTGCTGATAGGGAGCTATAAATGAACTAACGTGATGGTAAATGTTATCAGGGTTGATCTTCAATCACATCCAATTTTTCAATTCGAGGATAATTAGCAACATCGGATTTATGTCCACTTTTAAAGAGTGGAATGATATACAGCGTATTCCAAATGTGAGGAAAAATCAGCGTAATCGAAGCGTTAAACAGCCTAGTTTAAGGTAAAACCAAAGGTTCAGCACATTTTATTAGAATGCAACTTGAGATCCAATCAGGACCAAAATCATATCCATATCCTAAATCGTTTAATCCATTTAAAACCATCTGTCCAATAGTGTAATTGATATTGATTGTTTAGAGTTCAATTCAAAAGGGTAGGGGAGACGAAGGTGGAACATAGAAACATAATATTATCACTTTCTTAGAATTATGTTTAACGTGAACAGCAACAAACTCTATGTTAAGTGTAGAATCAGTATCCAAGAATTCACATGTAAAATTATTAGACGGCTATTACAGCACCACCTCCATTGCTACCACGGTCACGTCTGAAGATATAGTAGTTGTTTGACAGAATTTCTGAGTTCAAAATTGTCTCATTTAATCAGCTCTTTGTAAGTACTATGATATGATAGTCAAATCTAAAACATTCCAGATAAAATTTTGATATTTTAGTTCGAATACCACGGACATTTTGATAAATAATGGAAATAGCGAAAATGTTAGGTATTTTCAGGTATGAAACCAATATTAATGGGTCGTTGTCTTTCCCGGTATATAAATTCACGAAAATTTGTATATTCTGGCCAAAAATCAGGATCGATAAGCCGATTATAGATGTTATCAGAGACAATGATGAAATCGAGCATTGTTGAATTGAGTTAAATTTGTGAATTAAAATATCAGTAGATTGCTCAAGTTTCGATTTAATGAAAAATTCAACAGATTAAACTGTAGTCTCAGCTGTAAGTCTCTTTATAAAAAAAACTTTTTTCGGTGGAATGGCTCTCTAACAATACCAGGGTGTTCATCATTCAAAAGGGGAACAGGAGGATTGTTGAGTATTCCTGCGTAACTTATTGGTAGGTTTTCAGACACCATGTTAGATAGATCATTTGCAATCTGGCAGTTTAAAGGCAGAGCATTATTTGAAATAGAGTTCTTCGAAATTGGCGATGACATGTTAGATGTTGTAGAGTTAGAGGATCAATTTGAAGTCGACGGAGAGCTGTATTCATTGTTCTCCAATTTTTCTGCAATCACTGCAGCACCATTGAACTGTCTTGTTGTTCGAAATGTCATCAGCAACTAGACCAGAAATATCGCCACATTTAATGTGGGAATTTTCGTGACACAGCCAACAAGTTATCATTCTTTCTATATCAGATTTTATTTTGCAATTTTCATTCAAACAAGATGATGAATTCAAATTATCCAGTTCAGGAACCAATGATTTTTCGTTAACAAAGGGTGTTTCAGCCTGTCAACAGGTGACTTGTGAATAATGCAGAAAACAAAATGATGTATGCAATAAAGCGCCAGAATAGCAGAACCAGGCACCATAATGTATGGCAGGGATGCAAAAGTTGGTACAATTGTACTAATTTTAGCACTATTTGGAAGTCAAAAATACAATAGCACCCCAATGACATATTTAGCACTATTTCTAAATTATATCAAACTATTCTGAGTTAAAAGTATTATAAGTGCTTAAACATACAATATGAAATGGATCGCCATCCCCCGCTGTCGTTACGAATGGATGAAATTGCCATAGATTAAACGTAGTGTCCTATGCCAGTTCAGAATTCAGTATTTCCGATCAGAATGATAAATTCAGTAAAGATATAAATTATTATATTTGTAACAGTTCTATGAGAGAGATGATTTTTCATTGTTTCAGGAATATTTCGGTACAGATATTTCTGTTGTTTTTAAATACTCACCAACTCGGTGGCTTTCACGTCAATAAGTTATTGAAACAATTTTGGCGCAGTGGGAATCACTTCAATATTATTTTAATAATTATTTCGAAGCTGATTCCCAAAAGTTAAGGCTCAATTCTATTATTTCAGAATTTTCAAACCCTTTTTCTACCCTTCACCACACTGTGATACAGGGTATTATGTCTTTGTGCATATGTTTGTAACAGGCAAAAGGAATCGAAATAGACCGTCCATGTATGAGCAAAGTACAGGTCGCATTTATGATCCGAATTGGATGAAATTTGGGCCCACAGAACCCTATTGAAAAATCTGTTGTGCTCCCATATATATTTTCGTCCGATTTTAGATAAATGGTGCACCAAAGACCCTGAAAATCATTAGATTTGCACGAATTTTGGCGTAGCGTACAGAATTAAGTCGACAATGATGTGTGCTGAATTTCGGTTCAGATTTAGATATAGTTCCCATATATAGTTTCGTCCGATTTTAGGTAAATATTGCACCAAATGAAAATCATTAGATATGCCCGCGTAGCGTACTGAATTAAGTGTAGAATGACGTGTGATAAGTTTCGTGCAAATCGGTTCAGATTTAGATATAGCTTCCATATATAGTTTTGCCCGATTTTAGGTAAATGTTCCATCAAAGTCCCTGCAAATTTTTTTGATTTTCACGAATTTGGGCATAGCGTATTAAATTAAGTCTAGAATGACGTGTGCTAATTTTGGAAATCGTAGCGGTGCATCGAAGTCCATGCAAAATTTTAAGTTTCGTGAAAATTGGTTCAATTTTAAGTAAATGGTCTGAAAATCATTAGATTTGCACGAATAGCGTACTGAATTAAGTCTAGAATTTCAAATTTCGTGAAAATAGTTTCATATTTAGATATAGCTCCCTTATGTAGTTTCACCCGATTTTAGGTAAATGGTGCGAAAAATTCCTGGCAAATCTTTTGATTTGCACGAATTTTGGTATAGCGTACTAAATTAAGTCTAGAATAATGTGTGCAAAGTTTCGTGAAAATTCAGATTTGTATATATATTTTCGTCTGATTTTAATGGTGCACTAAATATATGTAATAGCTTCCATATATAATTTTGACTTACAATAATTCATTCTAGAAAATTGAATAGCTAGTGGTACATAATTGCGAGTAGCTCCTTGGGGAATATTGAGGCGAATATTGCGAATATTTATAAATAAAGAAATTAGAAGAATAGATGGCTGCCTTGTGGCACTCCAGAGGAAACTACAATACTTCTCGATATGGTATTGTTAAGCTTTAAATTTTGTGTCCTATATTTTAGGTATGAAGAAATCCAGTTGACACTTCTGTTAGTAAATCCCAAGCACTCAAGTTTTAATCGTAACAGCTTGACATTACCAAATGCTTTGCTGCAGTCCGTGTTGACTATGGTGAAAAAGTGTAGAAGGTTCGTTGCTGTGGTGCATTTTTTCTGAAATCCGTTGATAGGGAGCTATAAATGAACTAACGTGATGGTAAATGTTATCAGGGTTGATCTTCAATCACATCCAATTTTTCAATTCGAGGATAATTAGCAACATCGGATTTATGTCCACTTTTAAAGAGTGGAATGATGCGTATTCCAAATGTGAGGAAAAATCAGCGTAATCGAAGCGTTAAACAGAGTTTAAGGTAAAACCAAAGGTTCAGCACATTTTATTAGAATGCAACTTGAGATCCAATCAGGACCAAAATCATATCCATATCCTAAATCGTTTAATCCATTTAAAACCATCTGTCCAATAGTGTAATTGATATTGATTGTTTAGAGTTCAATTCAAAAGGGTAGGACGAACCCTATTGAAAAATCGGTTCAGATTTAGATGTAGCTCCCATATATATTTTCGTCCGATTTTAGATAAATGGTGCACCAAAGACCCTGAAAATCATTAGATTTGCACGAATTTTGGCGTAGCGTACAGAATTAAGTCGACAATGATGTGTGCTGAATTTCGGTTCAGATTTAGATATAGTTCCCATATATAGTTTCGTCCGATTTTAGGTAAATATTGCACCAAAGTCCCTGAAAATCATTAGATATGCCCGCGTAGCGTACTGAATTAAGTGTAGAATGACGTGTGATAAGTTTCGTGCAAATCGGTTCAGATTTAGATATAGCTTCCATATATAGTTTTGCCCGATTTTAGGTAAATGTTCCATCAAAGTCCCAGCAAATTTTTTTGATTTTCACGAATTTGGGCATAGCGTATTAAATTAAGTCTAGAATGACGTGTGCTAAGTTTCGTGGAAATCGTTTCAGATTAAGATATAGCTCCCATATATACTTTCGCCCGATTTTAAGTAAACGGTGCATCGAAGTCCATGCAAATCTTTTGATTTGAACGAATTTTGGCATAACGTATTACATTAAGTCTAGAATGAAATGTGCTAAGTTTCGTGAAAATTGGTTCAGATTTAGATTTTAAGTAAATGGTGGACCAACGTCCTTGAAAATCATTAGATTTGCACGAATAGCGTACTGAATTAAGTCTAGAATGACGTGTGCCAAATTTCGTGAAAATAGTTTCATATTTAGATATAGCTCCCTTATGTAGTTTCACCCGATTTTAGGTAAATGGTGCGAAAAATTCCTGGCAAATCTTTTGATTTGCACGAATTTTGGTATAGCGTACTAAATTAAGTCTAGAATAATGTGTGCAAAGTTTCGTGAAAATCGGATCAGATTTGCAAACATCTTCTATATATATTTTCGTCTGATTTTAATGGTGCACTAAAGACCCCTAGCTAGGCCGATTGACACAACATACTGAAATCGGTTCAGATATAGATATAGCATAGCTTCCATATATAATTTTGACTTACAATAATTCATTCTAGAAAATTGAATAGCTAGTGGTACATAATTGCGAGTAGCTCCTTGGGGAATATTGAGGCGAATATTGCGAATATTTATAAATAAAGAAATTAGAAGACGACCTAGATGGCTGCCTTGTGGCACTCCAGAGGAAACTACAATACTTCTCGATATGGTATTGTTAAGCTTTAAATTTTGTGTCCTATATTTTAGGTATGAAGAAATCCAGTTGACACTTCTGTTAGTAAATCCCAAGCACTCAAGTTTTAATCGTAACAGCTTGACATTACCAAATGCTTTGCTGCAGTCCGTGTTGACTATGGTGAAAAAGTGTAGAAGGTTCGTTGCTGTGGTGCATTTTTTCTGAAATCCGTGCTGATAGGGAGCTATAAATGAACTAACGTGATGGTAAATGTTATCAGGGTTGATCTTCAATCACATCCAATTTTTCAATTCGAGGATAATTAGCAACATCGGATTTATGTCCACTTTTAAAGAGTGGAATGATATACAGCGTATTCCAAATGTGAGGAAAAATCAGCGTAATCGAAGCGTTAAACAGCCTAGTTTAAGGTAAAACCAAAGGTTCAGCACATTTTATTAGAATGCAACTTGAGATCCAATCAGGACCAAAATCATATCCATATCCTAAATCGTTTAATCCATTTAAAACCATCTGTCCAATAGTGTAATTGATATTGATTGTTTAGAGTTCAATTCAAAAGGGTAGGGGAGACGAAGGTGGAACATAGAAACATAATATTATCACTTTCTTAGAATTATGTTTAACGTGAACAGCAACAAACTCTATGTTAAGTGTAGAATCAGTATCCAAGAATTCACATGTAAAATTATTAGACGGCTATTACAGCACCACCTCCATTGCTACCACGGTCACGTCTGAAGATATAGTAGTTGTTTGACAGAATTTCTGAGTTCAAAATTGTCTCATTTAATCAGCTCTTTGTAAGTACTATGATATGATAGTCAAATCTAAAACATTCCAGATAAAATTTTGATATTTTAGTTCGAATACCACGGACATTTTGATAAATAATGGAAATAGCGAAAATGTTAGGTATTTTCAGGTATGAAACCAATATTAATGGGTCGTTGTCTTTCCCGGTATATAAATTCACGAAAATTTGTATATTCTGGCCAAAAATCAGGATCGATAAGCCGATTATAGATGTTATCAGAGACAATGATGAAATCGAGCATTGTTGAATTGAGTTAAATTTGTGAATTAAAATATCAGTAGATTGCTCAAGTTTCGATTTAATGAAAAATTCAACAGATTAAACTGTAGTCTCAGCTGTAAGTCTCCTTATAAAAAAAACTTTTTTCGGTGGAATGGCTCTCTAACAATACCAGGGTGTTCATCATTCAAAAGGGGAACAGGAGGATTGTTGAGTATTCCTGCGTAACTTATTGGTAGGTTTTCAGACACCATGTTAGATAGATCATTTGCAATCTGGCAGTTTAAAGGCAGAGCATTATTTGAAATAGAGTTCTTCGAAATTGGCGATGACATGTTAGATGTTGTAGAGTTAGAGGATCAATTTGAAGTCGACGGAGAGCTGTATTCATTGTTCTCCAATTTTTCTGCAATCACTGCAGCACCATTGAACTGTCTTGTTGTTCGAAATGTCATCAGCAACTAGACCAGAAATATCGCCACATTTAATGTGGGAATTTTCGTGACACAGCCAACAAGTTATCATTCTTTCTATATCAGATTTTATTTTGCAATTTTCATTCAAACAAGATGATGAATTCAAATTATCCAGTTCAGGAACCAATGATTTTTCGTTAACAAAGGGTGTTTCAGCCTGTCAACAGGTGACTTGTGAATAATGCAGAAAACAAAATGATGTATGCAATAAAGCGCCAGAATAGCAGAACCAGGCACCATAATGTATGGCAGGGATGCAAAAGTTGGTACAATTGTACTAATTTTAGCACTATTTGGAAGTCAAAAATACAATAGCACCCCAATGACATATTTAGCACTATTTCTAAATTATATCAAACTATTCTGAGTTAAAAGTATTATAAGTGCTTAAACATACAATATGAAATGGATCGCCATCCCCCGCTGTCGTTACGAATGGATGAAATTGCCATAGATTAAACGTAGTGTCCTATGCCAGTTCAGAATTCAGTATTTCCGATCAGAATGATAAATTCAGTAAAGATATAAATTATTATATTTGTAACAGTTCTATGAGAGAGATGATTTTTCATTGTTTCAGGAATATTTCGGTACAGATATTTCTGTTGTTTTTAAATACTCACCAACTCGGTGGCTTTCACGTCAATAAGTTATTGAAACAATTTTGGCGCAGTGGGAATCACTTCAATATTATTTTAATAATTATTTCGAAGCTGATTCCCAAAAGTTAAGGCTCAATTCTATTATTTCAGAATTTTCAAACCCTTTTTCTACCCTTCACCACACTGTGATACAGGGTATTATGTCTTTGTGCATATGTTTGTAACAGGCAAAAGGAATCGAAATAGACCGTCCATGTATTTTTGTGAGCAAAGTACAGGTCGCATTTATGATCCGAATTGGATGAAATTTGGCACAGCCCATTGGTTTGGCCCAAGGACGAACCCTATTGAAAAATCGGTTCAGATTTAGATGTAGCTCCCATATATATTTTCGTCCGATTTTAGATAAATGGTGCACCAAAGACCCTGAAAATCATTAGATTTGCACGAATTTTGGCGTAGCGTACAGAATTAAGTCGACAATGATGTGTGCTGAATTTCGGTTCAGATTTAGATATAGTTCCCATATATAGTTTCGTCCGATTTTAGGTAAATATTGCACCAAAGTCCCTGAAAATCATTAGATATGCCCGCGTAGCGTACTGAATTAAGTGTAGAATGACGTGTGATAAGTTTCGTGCAAATCGGTTCAGATTTAGATATAGCTTCCATATATAGTTTTGCCCGATTTTAGGTAAATGTTCCATCAAAGTCCCTGCAAATTTTTTTGATTTTCACGAATTTGGGCATAGCGTATTAAATTAAGTCTAGAATGACGTGTGCTAAGTTTCGTGGAAATCGTTTCAGATTAAGATATAGCTCCCATATATACTTTCGCCCGATTTTAAGTAAACGGTGCATCGAAGTCCATGCAAATCTTTTGATTTGAACGAATTTTGGCATAACGTATTACATTAAGTCTAGTTTCGTGAAAATTGGTTCAGATTTAGATTTTAAGTAAATGGTGGACCAACGTCCTTGAAAATCATTAGATTTGCACGAATAGCGTACTGAATTAAGTCTAGAATGACGTGTGCCAAATTTCGTGAAAATAGTTTCATATTTAGATATAGCTCCCTTATGTAGTTTCACCCGATTTTAGGTAAATGGTGCGAAAAATTCCTGGCAAATCTTTTGATTTGCACGAATTTTGGTATAGCGTACTAAATTAAGTCTAGAATAATGTGTGCAAAGTTTCGTGAAAATCGGATCAGATTTGCAAACATCTTCTATATATATTTTCGTCTGATTTTAATGGTGCACTAAAGACCCCTAGCTAGGCCGATTGACACAACATACTGAAATCGGTTCAGATATAGATATAGCATAGCTTCCATATATAATTTTGACTTACAATAATTCATTCTAGAAAATTGAATAGCTAGTGGTACATAATTGCGAGTAGCTCCTTGGGGAATATTGAGGCGAATATTGCGAATATTTATAAATAAAGAAATTAGAAGACGACCTAGATGGCTGCCTTGTGGCACTCCAGAGGAAACTACAATACTTCTCGATATGGTATTGTTAAGCTTTAAATTTTGTGTCCTATATTTTAGGTATGAAGAAATCCAGTTGACACTTCTGTTAGTAAATCCCAAGCACTCAAGTTTTAATCGTAACAGCTTGACATTACCAAATGCTTTGCTGCAGTCCGTGTTGACTATGGTGAAAAAGTGTAGAAGGTTCGTTGCTGTGGTGCATTTTTTCTGAAATCCGTGCTGATAGGGAGCTATAAATGAACTAACGTGATGGTAAATGTTATCAGGGTTGATCTTCAATCACATCCAATTTTTCAATTCGAGGATAATTAGCAACATCGGATTTATGTCCACTTTTAAAGAGTGGAATGATATACAGCGTATTCCAAATGTGAGGAAAAATCAGCGTAATCGAAGCGTTAAACAGCCTAGTTTAAGGTAAAACCAAAGGTTCAGCACATTTTATTAGAATGCAACTTGAGATCCAATCAGGACCAAAATCATATCCATATCCTAAATCGTTTAATCCATTTAAAACCATCTGTCCAATAGTGTAATTGATATTGATTGTTTAGAGTTCAATTCAAAAGGGTAGGGGAGACGAAGGTGGAACATAGAAACATAATATTATCACTTTCTTAGAATTTTGTTTAACGTGAACAGCAACAAACTCTATGTTAAGTGTAGAATCAGTATCCAAGAATTCACATGTAAAATTATTAGACGGCTATTACAGCACCACCTCCATTGCTACCACGGTCACGTCTGAAGATATAGTAGTTGTTTGACAGAATTTCTGAGTTCAAAATTGTCTCATTTAATCAGCTCTTTGTAAGTACTATGATATGATAGTCAAATCTAAAACATTCCAGATAAAATTTTGATATTTTAGTTCGAATACCACGGACATTTTGATAAATAATGGAAATAGCGAAAATGTTAGGTATTTTCAGGTATGAAACCAATATTAATGGGTCGTTGTCTTTCCCGGTATATAAATTCACGAAAATTTGTATATTCTGGCCAAAAATCAGGATCGATAAGCCGATTATAGATGTTATCAGAGACAATGATGAAATCGAGCATTGTTGAATTGAGTTAAATTTGTGAATTAAAATATCAGTAGATTGCTCAAGTTTCGATTTAATGAAAAATTCAACTGATTAAACTGTAGTCTCAGCTGTAAGTCTCCTTATAAAAAAAACTTTTTTCGGTGGAATGGCTCTCTAACAATACCAGGGTGTTCATCATTCAAAAGGGGAACAGGAGGATTGTTGAGTATTCCTGCGTAACTTATTGGTAGGTTTTCAGACACCATGTTAGATAGATCATTTGCAATCTGGCAGTTTAAAGGCAGAGCATTATTTGAAATAGAGTTCTTCGAAATTGGCGATGACATGTTAGATGTTGTAGAGTTAGAGGATCAATTTGAAGTCGACGGAGAGCTGTATTCATTGTTCTCCAATTTTTCTGCAATCACTGCAGCACCATTGAACTGTCTTGTTGTTCGAAATGTCATCAGCAACTAGACCAGAAATATCGCCACATTTAATGTGGGAATTTTCGTGACACAGCCAACAAGTTATCATTCTTTCTATATCAGATTTTATTTTGCAATTTTCATTCAAACAAGATGATGAATTCAAATTATCCAGTTCAGGAACCAATGATTTTTCGTTAACAAAGGGTGTTTCAGCCTGTCAACAGGTGACTTGTGAATAATGCAGAAAACAAAATGATGTATGCAATAAAGCGCCAGAATAGCAGAACCAGGCACCATAATGTATGGCAGGGATGCAAAAGTTGGTACAATTGTACTAATTTTAGCACTATTTGGAAGTCAAAAATACAATAGCACCCCAATGACATATTTAGCACTATTTCTAAATTATATCAAACTATTCTGAGTTAAAAGTATTATAAGTGCTTAAACATACAATATGAAATGGATCGCCATCCCCCGCTGTCGTTACGAATGGATGAAATTGCCATAGATTAAACGTAGTGTCCTATGCCAGTTCAGAATTCAGTATTTCCGATCAGAATGATAAATTCAGTAAAGATATAAATTATTATTTTTGTAACAGTTCTATGAGAGAGATGATTTTTCATTGTTTCAGGAATATTTCGGTACAGATATTTCTGTTGTTTTTAAATACTCACCAACTCGGTGGCTTTCACGTCAATAAGTTATTGAAACAATTTTGGCGCAGTGGGAATCACTTCAATATTATTTTAATAATTATTTCGAAGCTGATTCCCAAAAGTTAAGGCTCAATTCTATTATTTCAGAATTTTCAAACCCTTTTTCTACCCTTCACCACACTGTGATACAGGGTATTATGTCTTTGTGCATATGTTTGTAACAGGCAAAAGGAATCGAAATAGACCGTCCATGTATTTTTGTGAGCAAAGTACAGGTCGCATTTATGATCCGAATTGGATGAAATTTGGCACAGCCCATTGGTTTGGCCCAAGGACGAACCCTATTGAAAAATCGGTTCAGATTTAGATGTAGCTCCCATATATATTTTCGTCCGATTTTAGATAAATGGTGCACCAAAGACCCTGAAAATCATTAGATTTGCACGAATTTTGGCGTAGCGTACAGAATTAAGTCGACAATGATGTGTGCTGAATTTCGGTTCAGATTTAGATATAGTTCCCATATATAGTTTCGTCCGATTTTAGGTAAATATTGCACCAAAGTCCCTGAAAATCATTAGATATGCCCGCGTAGCGTACTGAATTAAGTGTAGAATGACGTGTGATAAGTTTCGTGCAAATCGGTTCAGATTTAGATATAGCTTCCATATATAGTTTTGCCCGATTTTAGGTAAATGTTCCATCAAAGTCCCTGCAAATTTTTTTGATTTTCACGAATTTGGGCATAGCGTATTAAATTAAGTCTAGAATGACGTGTGCTAAGTTTCGTGGAAATCGTTTCAGATTAAGATATAGCTCCCATATATACTTTCGCCCGATTTTAAGTAAACGGTGCATCGAAGTCCATGCAAATCTTTTGATTTGAACGAATTTTGGCATAACGTATTACATTAAGTCTAGAATGAAATGTGCTAAGTTTCGTGAAAATTGGTTCAGATTTAGATTTTAAGTAAATGGTGGACCAACGTCCTTGAAAATCATTAGATTTGCACGAATAGCGTACTGAATTAAGTCTAGAATGACGTGTGCCAAATTTCGTGAAAATAGTTTCATATTTAGATATAGCTCCCTTATGTAGTTTCACCCGATTTTAGGTAAATGGTGCGAAAAATTCCTGGCAAATCTTTTGATTTGCACGAATTTTGGTATAGCGTACTAAATTAAGTCTAGAATAATGTGTGCAAAGTTTCGTGAAAATCGGATCAGATTTGCAAACATCTTCTATATATATTTTCGTCTGATTTTAATGGTGCACTAAAGACCCCTAGCTAGGCCGATTGACACAACATACTGAAATCGGTTCAGATATAGATATAGCATAGCTTCCATATATAATTTTGACTTATTCATGTTTATTGTACACCAAACAATCAATAAGTGTTTGATTGAGATTAAATTTTAAACAGTGCAGCATACCGAATAGCGTGTGTCATGTTTGCTTTAAATCGATTTACAAAATTTAACATAGGTAGCAGAATAGCATGTGTAGGCTGTGTAGGGATTGATGTTAGTCGGTTTAGATATAATTAAAGATGACATATTTAAGTTCGTTCAATTTCATGCCAATGCTCCTTCGAAAAGGCGAGGTCTTTTATAATACATATGTATAATATGCCCAAAGTAGTGAAGTGCATCATATAGTCGGTCCAGACCGACTTTACTACTTTCCTTACTGGTTTAATAAGTACAAATATCTATATTTTAGCGTCTCTTGTATGTACCTAAAGTGGCGAAGGGTATCGTCCGACTTTTGAACCTTCCTTAATGGTTACTGTTATTTTTGTTCTTGCAGTATGTTCAAAAATTATAAGTAATATCAAATTAGAAATGCAGTCTGAGGATGCCAGAATGCATGTAGAAATTTTTAAGTCTTTCAAAAACGACAATATATGCACTTGTTGGTCAAGGTGACTGAAGTCAAAAATTAACGAAACGAAGATATGTTTCCTTATATATCAGAGGGTAATTATATATTCCACATTCATCTACAAATGTGGAAAGGGTATTTTCATATCAAAATATAATTAAAACCAAAGAAGGGAACAGAATACATGCTTCGACTGCTTCAAATCTTAATTAATTTTTTATATATGTTTTTATTAATTGTTAATAGGAACAAAATTTTTATTAAAAAATATATAAAAAGTACAATCGGACTGAAAAAAGCACACTTTTTATTGAAAGCCAGTACAATTTGAAAATTTAATTTCGCATCCCTGATGTATGGTTATTTGAACGTCTTCGATATGTGAACATTATGTCTTGTTGGTTATTGCGTTAACGTAACGGTGAATAATTGAGTATTAGCGAGGAGCGATTGGAAAACACGTCCGTATTGCAACACAAGCCTAGGCTTGTGAATAATTTAATAACAATTTAAAGTTATGAAAATTTTCGTTGTTGTCAGCATTGAACGTCGAATTCAAATGGAAATATGATTTTATAATCAGATTAAAACATTGGTAAGTAAGTTAAAAGTGATAGGCTTATTTATACTTACCACAATGGCAGCCTTTAGAATCAATCCATTGAAATTATCTCGAAAATAAATACTTCTAGTCTGTTGTATTTTGTTAAGCATTGTGTAATTACCATCACCAAAAAATTCGGCTAATGGAATCATCTCTATATTAGCGTTTAAATGGCGGCCCTTGGAATGACAATCAGAAACGACGAAATTCGAGTTTTGGCGGTATGCTATAATTAATTGAGCATTCGGTCCAAAATTTGTAAGCGTGGACTGGTAAAACATTGGCAGGCATTTTCTCTTTTCATCCCATAAAATCCATTGATAAGTTTTATTAAAATAATAGTTCCTTGATCCGCTTTGCAATATATCATATGCCCCTTTACAATTACAATCAATGAAAATTGAGGTATTGGCGAAGGCGGTGTAAATAATAATTTCGACCAAACTTATATTAACATTTATGTCTACTATTTCCAAAAAAGTGTTAAGTGAAGATATGTGGTTTACTTCATTTACAGTATCTAAAATTAATAAAACAGAATAATATTGTAAAAATAACGTGTAAAATGCAATAATACAATATAATTTATAAATATAAGATCATTTTCGGTGTGAAGGGCGTTTTAAGTCCTTCTTAATTTGTAGGTAAAAACTGATGCATAACATTACTTGCAAAACTCACTTCTTCTAAAGGATTTCCGGCGCTAATAATTTCTATTTCGATTTTTATTTTTAAGATTTTAAATGGGCTGGTAAATGAATACTCATGCTTATTAAAGTTTGTAACTTTGTACATATATATTTGAAGATTTAAAATAGAAGAAAAATAATTTACAAAAAATCGTTGTTGTTTTGTTGTTGTTTTTTGTGATCAAAGAACTCTTCACTGGAACATCGGAATGCGAAAATTTCAACTGTATTAGAAAGAGTACATGTCTGGCTCTCGTATGAACTAGGATTATTGACATCGCACAACAATTAACAAAATGGCGGAATTAGAGTAGATTCGAATTAAATAAAAAAAATTTGGACACCGTCAATGGGGGGTCCCCTTAAATTATTTTTACCGTCACTTTTTAATAAATAATTCTATTTTAATTTAAAAAGATTGCTTAACATGAAATTAATTTTCAATGCGCGAATTCTGTAGAAAAACGAATTCCAAAAAATATCGAAATTTGAGAGCGGCAGTTATATATCCTAACAAATTAACAATGTTAATATTTTTTGGTGGGAATACTTTCTACTGAATAAGAATTCAAAATACTAAATAATAACTAATTTTGTTGACAACGGGAAATATACTCCCCAGAATACCGAAATATGGGGAGTACAGTTATATCGGTGCTATTGCAAAAAATTTACTAATATTTATTATTTTTTGTAGGAAAATGTGTCACCCAATGAAAACTCAACATAACAAATTACAGACAAGTCGGTTTTAAAACGTATCACATACCCCCAAAATATAATTAAATATCGTGATTTCAACAGACCCCTTAGAAGACAAATAAAAATGACATACTCTCCATATAAAGATTTCAACCTTTTTAAGAGATTTTCTAATGTAGTCTATAAAATTTCGGCTAGGCCCCAATATTGAGCTTTGCAACTTTGCACACACATTGCTCCTACTATGAAGATGTCAGGTATCGAGATGTATAAGTATAGCCACCATATAACTGTAACCCAATACATATTCGATATTAAAAAAGATATAGTAGTTTACAATTTTATCTCTACGAACTTCTTACAAGTTTAGCGAGTCACATTGTTTGCAAAATACTACTGTAAAGGCGCCGAAATTGCGTTTCGAAAATGGGAAAGAAATAAAACACGAACGTTTTAGTTTCCGAGACATGAATTTGGCTGCGGATTTATGGTTAACAGGAGAATAAAAGACCTTGTCTCCAGATTCAGTCCAGTAGATGAGCGAATTGCTATAATCCGTATAAAAGCGAAGTTCTTTTACATCAGTCTAATTTGCGCCCATGCTCCGACCGAAGAAAAAGATGAACAGACCAAAGACATATTTTACGAGCGCCTAGAAACAGCATATGACCGTTGCCCTGGCCACGACATTAAAATTCTGCTAGGAGATTTTAAAGCAAAAATCGGAAGGGAAAATATCTTTGGCCCCACCGTCGGAAAATTCAGCCTTCATGAAGAAACATCCGACAACGGCATGAGGTTGATTGACTTCGCGGCAGCAAAAAACATGGTAGTTAGCAGCACCAGATTCAAGCATCTCGATATACACAATGCCACCTGGCTTTCACCTGATCAAGTAACGAGAAATCAAATTGATCATGTTGTGATAGACGGAAGGCATTCATCAAGTGTTTTAGACGTCCGATCGATCCGAGGAGCAAATATCGATTCGGACCATTACCTTGTGGCAGCCAAGGTACGCACCCGTCTTAATGTTGCAGCAAAGGTGCGATCTAATACAACACGGAAACTCGACGACGAAAAGCTGCAAACACAACAGGTAGCCGAGGCCTACTCCGCTCAACTTACCCATCTGCTTGAAGAAAGCACTTCTTGTCCCGATAATAGTATAGAAGCACAATGGCAAAGAATTGCCCACTCCCTACAAACTGCAGCAAAAAGAACAATTGGATCAGGAGTGTCGTAATGCTATTGATGTGAAAAACGCAGCGAAGAAGGAAACCTGGTGACAGATACAGACAGCGTGTTGAGGATCTGGAAGGAGCATTTCGAAAAGCTACTAGTATCAAATAGTGGCGATGAAGAAGATACCCCAGAACCAATAAGAGATGATGGTATAGAGTGTATACCACCTAGCCAAGATGAGGTGATAAAAGCAATTAATCGGCTCAAGAACAACAAAGCAGCAGGAGCCGATGGGTTACCAGCCGAACTATTCAAGACTGGTGGCCAGATGGCTAGATGAATGCATGCCCAATGATTGGAATCTCAGCATCCTGTGTCCCGTGCACAAAAAAGGAGACAAGACGATATGTGCCAACTATAGAGGAATAAGTGTCCTTCCCATCGCATATAAAGTGCTATCCAGTGTGCTGTGTGAACGATTGAAGCCAATGGTCAATGACATCATCGGACCATACCAATGCGGCTTTAGACCTGGCAAATCCACCATTGACCAGATTTTCACTCTGCGCCAAATCCTGGAAAAGACCCACGAAAAACACATCGACACACACCACCTATTTGTCGACTATAAAGCCGCATTCGACAGCCCTATCCGTTCAGGATAACTTTAAGTGGCACAAGGTCAGCCGTTAAAGTAGGAAAGGACCTATCGGAGCCCTTCAATACCGAACGAGGATTCAGACAAGGTGACAGTTTGTCGTGTGATCTTTTTAACATCCTACTGGAAAAGGTCATACGAGACGCAAAGGTGAACAGAAATGGCACTCTGTACACCAAACAACATCAGTTACTCGCCTACGCCGATGACATCGATATAATGGGTCGAACATTGCGAGCGGTAACAGCCACCTTTGAACAAATTGAAAAGGAGTCTGCCAAAGTGGGTCTGGCAGTAAACGGCGAGAAGACCAAGCTGATGGTATCAACGCGCAAGACGTCCAGTAGACTCGGACCAACTGTGGAACTTGAGAACTACAGCTTCGAGGTAGTTAAAGACTTTATATACCTTGGCACCGCCATAAATAAAACGAATAATATCAGTTTTGAAATTCGGAGAAGGATTGTGACGGCCAACAGATGCTACTATGGTCTAAGTAAGCAGTTTAGAAACAAGGACACCTCTCGCCAGACCAAACTCACACTTTACAGATCGCTGATACTACCCTTGCTATTATATGGATCAGAAGCATGGGTACTTGCGCAAGCAGATGAGGCAGCGCTTGGGGTGTTTGAGAGAAAAATTCTCCGAAAGATCTACGGGCCGATCTGCGTCGACGGTGAATATCGGCGTCGTATGAACCACGAGCTCTCAATTTATACGCGGACATCGACATAGTCAGTCGTATTGAGCTGCAGCGACTACGGTGGCTAGGCCATGTTGTGCGGATGAATGAAGATGCCCCAGCTCAAAAGGCATATAAAAATGAGCATACTGATGGTTTCCGTAGAAGGGGAAGGCCACGAATTAGATGGAAAGACCAAGTAGAAAACAACATCTTGGAACGTGGTCTTCCAAATTGGTGGACTTGCGCACAAGACCGACGCGCTTGGAAATCTTTTTTAAGCTCGGCTTATGGAACAACCGTTCTGTAACAAGCCAGCTAAGTATGTAAGTTTTAGTTTCCGATTCCAGAACTTTATTGATATAATAAAAATAAATAATAATAGGGAAAGTAGAGAGAACAGATTAGCTGTGTTATGAGTAGAGACGAGAAGAAAAAGAACAATAACAATGCTGAAAGGTGTCATTGGCGCAAAACCAATACTCACTTTTTAAACAACTACTATACACTCGTTTCATCGAAGCAACGTTAATTTTGGGACAAATGCTGATAATCAGAAATATAAAATTTTTTGAGAATCAAAAATACCACATTTCAAGCAATTTATGTAAAAACTAGCATATATGGAGTATGTGACAATTATTTAAGCATGTCTGAATATTTTATTTTGTTTTAAAGGGAACAGCATATGTCAGTGCCATTTAGTACACATTTGTAAAAATTTCTAAAACTTCCTACATATCCCAATCCTGTACCCTAACAGTGATCCCAACTCCAAATTTCAAGATTCCAGCTCTATTGGTTGACCCAAAATACAAATTGGACAAAATTTAGTACACATAAGTACGAATTTCCCAAACAACCAACGTACCTGAATTCTACAACGCAGTTGTGATCTTATTTCCAAATTTCAGTGTTCCATTTCTACCGATTCACCTAAGTCCAAGCTGTACCAAATTTAGTACCATTTAGTACTTTTCGTACTTATAAGTACAAATATCAAAAACTACCTACATATCTTAATCCTACACTCCTACGGTAATATTAATTTCAAATTTCAGGGTTCCAGCTCCATTTGTGCCTCCAAATCCAATTTTACCAAATAGTACTTTTCGTATGCATGTATACACACTTCCAAAACGACCTCCAACTGTAGACCCTACTTCTCAAACTTTATTCGCATTCCAAATTTCAAGTTTTTAAGCTCTATCCGTTCACATGCAAATTTAGTACAGTTTAGTACTTTTCGTATACATGAGTACACGTTTTAAAACCATCTCCTTATATCGACCCTGTGTGAGTGTGATTATTACATTATGTCATACACAGCGGTTATTGGTATGCTATCATTGAGCTTGCTTTTAGTGTTGCCTGATATACGAACTTTTGTTGTAGGTACACCAGATGGTGTATGGGTACCTTGAGCCCTCTTGGAATATCTTAAAAATTCTCTGCGGGCTTCTTCATTTAAAGAAAACCGCCTAAACCGTTTACCTTGGCTGGACCTACATTATTTGACCTTCATAGAATCACATCAAACATAATTATTTTCATGTTTATAAAAGTACAAAAAAGGTATTCCTTTTATTAAATAATGTATCTCACGAATCATTGTAATTAATTGTTAATCTTTTGGAAATTGGTTCTAATATGTA
>NW_026876268.1:0-19428 GCF_032173495.1 Musca vetustissima
AGTGATACAATTCGACAAGTGGCGTTCAACATTTATACTAATTTGATGTGGTTCTGAACATTTTGCATCTTTTCGAAGCTGGAATTCATATTTCATGGGACAACTAGTCTAGTAAATCCAAGTTATGAGTACAACCAGAATTTGCCAAATAATATAGTTTAAATTGATGATATGAAATACTGATCTGGTTTTATATTGACGTCACCGACATTTGTCATTTCATTGTGTTTCTGTTAATGTTATGCCTAGGCATTAGAGTTTTTTCTGAGCCTTCAGAAAATTGGTTAAATGAATACTTTAATAAAATCCGATGTTTATGTGTATATAAATATGTTTACACTTCAATATATATCAATGTCTTGACCTAGCCGCCAATTTTTAGTATTTTAAAGGTGTTTAGCAACACCTCCCAAGTGGCTGTGAGTTGGCATTCCGGATTTTTCTTCACGTTTTTGACAAACCACGAGGTTAAAATACATCTATGCGGAAAAGTATAAAAACATCAACGCTCCATTTATGGTATTTCGAAATTTTTTGGCGCATTACCCACCGAAATGGCTGTATATTGGAACTCCGAATGAAAAAACTTTTTCCGCGAAAATTACACTACATGTTTTTAAATAGCTCCATTGCCGTGGTCCACTTAATATTCGATACGTTGGAGTCTCTAGCCCAATTTTCCACTCGAGTTTCTGTAATTTGGTTTTTAAGTTTTATAGAGCAAAAACAAAATACCAGTGAACAGTTTACAATGATGTAGCCTCCAGGTTACGGCCCCGAACTTAACGACGCCTTTACTTGTTTTTTTTTTTTCATAAAATATTCCACGTTTGTGGTTTCATTTGCCCTTAAAAATATTTTTTATACAGTTAACGTGTGTGATGGTCCCTAAAAATTATTCTTTACAAAATTGTACCTGAAAGTTATTGATAAACAGCAGTGATTGTCCCTGATACTATATTCTTTAAAAAACCCACGCTTGGAAGATCTTGAAAAAAACTGAGAAATATATTTAAAAATGGTCCTGCAGAATATTCTTCAAAAAATCCACGGCTAGAATGGAATCTTAAAAATATTCTATAAACAAGCCACGCCTGTGGTGGTCCTTTAAAAAAAGATAAAACGATGTTAAGTTCGGTTAAGTAGGCTGAACTATTTATACCCCTCACCAAGAGGATGGCATTCAAAATATGTAAAATTAATGGGCGGCTCCTAAGAGAAAACTCAATAAGGGGCTAGCGTTTATGGGGATATACCAAAACGGGGATCAATATGGATTATATTGCTTACACTTCCTCCTATATCACTATATCTCCATGTGTTGACCTAGCCCCAATATAAAGGTCCAATTCAATTTTTAATACTTTAAAGGTTTTAGCCACATTTCCCAATCGAAGTTTCTGTGAGGTGGCATTCCGGGTTTTTTCACGTTTTTGACAAAACACCAACCTCCAGTATTTTTTCAATATGCAAAAAAAAAAATACCAATATAGGTCAATATGACATTCCTCAACGAATTGGCTGTAAAATGGAACTCTGAGTTCCTGTTGAACAAAAAATTTCCCCAGAGTTTTTAATTTTCCAACCTGAGTTTCTGAAATTTTCCAACTTCAGTTTTTGAATTTACAATGATATAGCCTGCAGATTACAGTCCCGAACTAAACGACGCTATCACTTGTTTTTAATAATTTTGGTAGCTTCAAAAGAGCCGATAAATATCCATAAACTAATCGCCTGTTTTGGTTTCATTAGTTCTTTAAAATATTATTTTTTAACAGTAAACTCTTCTGATGATCTCTGAAAAAATATTCTTTTCAAAATGGTACCTGAAAATATTCTTAAACAAATGCACTATTGTCATGGTCTCTATTAAAAAAACCTGCCGGCAAATGTATAGGCAACAATTGTTAGAATAATTTGTTAGAATAAATTCACGCTTTCCTATACAAAATATATTTTTTATTTTTCATCACCTGCATGTAAGTCCAATATTTGGTAAAATAACAAATCGGTGTTTTTTTTTTTTTGTTAAAAACAAAATATTTTTTTATTAACTAATTAAATAACAACGACAACTTAGGCTTCAGGGGCAACGGGCAAATGGGCACCTTGGGGTTGGAAACCGTTTTCATCGGCAACATAGGTGACGGTGTAGGTTTGACCATCATCAGCAACGAAGGAGTAGGAACCACGGACAGCAATGGCTTCTTGTTCGGTACCGATGTAGTTCAATTTACCTTCAGCTTCAGCTTTGCTGCCATCACTGGTTTCGGAACTGTTGGAAGGAAGGAAAAATTATTTTTAGTTAAATATGTCAATTCTATGGAGTGATTAGATTTAATTGCAAATAAATTTTTTCTACTTACACATATTTGAAAGATTCAGGTCCAACTTCAGATTCGCTTCTGACAATTTCAACATCAGCGGGGGCGGCCAAAGCCAAGGCGAAGAGGGCAGCGAAAACAATGATGAATTTCATGGTGTCGGTTTCTTGAGTTTCTACAGTTGAGTGATACAATTCGACGAGTGGCGTTCAACATTTATACCAATTTGAGATGTGATTCAAAATATTTTGCATATTTTCTAAGATGGAAAGAATTATCGTCATGAATAAAATCGTCATATAAAACCAGAATTTGCAAAAAAAAAAAAAAATAGTCTAAGTTGAGGGCATGATAATGACACACATGAACATTGATGATGTGAAGAAAAACAAAACGGTGTGGTGATTATACTGACCTGGTGCAAAAAAACTGATCTGGTTTCATACTGACGTCGCGAAAGTTATCATTTCATTGTCTATCTATTAATGTTGTGTCTCGGGATTAGACGTTTTTTCTTGGGCGTTTAAAAAATCGGGTAAATGAACAAATTACCAGTGGAAAATTTACAATGATATAGCCTTCATGTTACGGTCCCCAACGTAACGACGTCTTAAAAGAGCTAACAAAATGTTCATAAAAAATCCCCGTGTTTCGTTACATTTGTTAACAATCAACGTTGAAATAATATTAAAAAAAAAATAAATAAATAATAATAAAAGAATAAAATAAAATGCCAGCCCCTATAACTGTCCTGAAAATTAAAGAATCCACAAAAACACTATTTACACAATCTACGCCTGTGGTGGTCCTTGCAAATCTCTAATATATATTCTTTGACCAAATTGTATGTACAGGCTCTATGGGGCGTTAGGAGTGTTTCTGTGTAGTTTAAAGTTCCTCCGACAGATGGCGCAATATTTAGTTTTTTTGTGTTTTTGCACCGGAACTCAAGAACTACTACACCGATATTGATCAAATTTATGTATATGATCTATGGGGCGTGAGGAGTGTTTCTGCTTAATTTTAAATTCGGCCGACAGATGGCGCGCTATATTTTCGTTGCGGTTTGCCCGATTAGAGATTGGACGCTTAATCGATGTTAAGTATTCCGACACCATATCATACATAACGCGTGCGAGTGAAACGAAGAAAAATTTAAATCTACTTATAAAACTTATATAAGAAACGTATAGCAACACATCAATTTGAGTACGGCGGGACTTATTTAACTAAAATTTTCTTTCAGTTATCTGTAATTAAAGTGGGAAGGTTTCTATGAAAGAAAATTTTGAGAAAAATACGCAAAAATCTTGAAAAACACAATTTACAGAGAAGTTTCTTACCCTACATGAAATACCGAATTAAAGGCAATTTATAGGGTATTTTTTACTACTTTCAAAGGCTTAAAATCGTATTAGGAATAATAATCACACCATTCATACTAAATTATCTTTTGAGGTGAGAGTAGTTAGATCAAAACTTGACCTTCTCCTGACCAATGTTTGGTAGAAGAAACCTAAATTGATGCAATTTTGATACGTCAAAACAACGTTTGCCGGGTCTGCTAGTATATATATATATATATACCAGCCCCTGAAATAATGAAACAATCCACACTTAGGGGTCCCTGAAAAACATTATGTACGCAGTCCACGCCTGTAATGGTCTTTGAGAAATATGTTTAAAAAAGTCGTCGCATGTAGTAGTCCTTGCTTAAACATTCTTTAAAAAACGCAGGCCAATTTTTGGTAAAAAACATAATTTAAGAATACCACAATCCACGTCTGTGGTGGTCCTTTAAAAATATTCTTTAAACATTCCACGCCTGAAGTGGTCCTTGAAAAATATTCTTTAAACATTCCAAGCCTGAAGTGGTCCTTGAAAAATATTCTTCAACAAATCCACGCCTGTGGACCACATCCGTAATGGTTTACGGACCACATCCGTAATGGTTTCTAAAAATTTCTATAAAAAAATCGCGTCTAAAAAATGCTTCGAAATATCCACGCCTGTGATGGTCTCTAAAATATATTCTTTGAAAAAATCCAGGCCCTTAATGATCCCTGAAACATATTCTTTAAACTATCCACGCATGCAATGACACCTGAACATTCTCATTAAAAAATCCACGTAGTAGATATGGTCACTGAAAAATATTCCTCAAAAAATCCAGGCCTGTAATGGTACCAAATGTATGAAATGAATTTATACATTTTACAAAGTCCACGTTGGTACCAGAAAATAATATTTAAAACCAGTGAGCGGTATAGTCGAACGGGGCCGAACATACGATACCTCACACAACTACCACTGAACTTTAGTCCGAGTCTGGACTATACTTCGTGGCATACAGCACCTCTTCCTTACACTGACACATTTTAGGAATTTTACTAATATTCAGTACAGTCCTTTTAATTACTTGTCCAAATTCCCTTCATCGTGGGTTGTGTTGTATTGTTCGGTTTATAATCGTGGCCTATAGGTCGATCGAAAAAATAACAACAACAAATTAAGTTTTCGGTCCATTTCATGCCAAAATTATTATCTTATCAGCATCTAAAATTGTAGGCGTTGAACATAACTGAAAACTCATGGAACATTTCAAATCGATCAGCGCTATATTTCCGTCCTCCAGTGTGGTACTGGATTACTAAATTATATCTGATTACGAGACACCTGTAAATATATACGTGAAACTCCAACATCTGAGTACCTACGACAATATAATTGGTATCAATTTAAAGGTCAACCACTCCTCTTGGATATACTATCAACTTCTCGGGTCTATATCCTACAGGCGTATATATTTAACGCCAAAGAATATAAATTTTGTAATTTTTCACACAAAAGTCATGGTCCATTTGACCTACTAAATATTGGCCGATCTTTATAAAAAAATGGCATGTTGATTCTTTGTCCCCATCCCCTTCTCCATGGGACATTTCGTGATGTTCGAGCCATAATTGCGGCCACTGGAGCGACCAGAAAATCAGACAAAAATAAAATTTTTGGTCCATTTCATCTCCTAAATATGAACCGATCTTTACGAAAAACAGTAGGGGTCTTTATTGGCCGGAACCCACTATACATGCAAAATTTCATGAAGATTGGTCCAAAATTGTGGCCTGTATCGAGTTTACAAATTATATTGGACAGGCGGACGGACGAACGGACACACATGCCTAGATTGACTCAGCTAGTCGAGATATGACGATCGGTATACTTGAAGGTGGGTCTAGGATCAACAGAAGAGAATAAAAAATCCAGGCCTGTAATTGTCCTTGAATAAAATTCTTTAAAGTATCCACGTTCCATTGAAGAATATCAACGACCGTAAATGACCGTATAAATATTTAACGATTTCACTCTTGATTGGTCCTTAGAAAACATTTCTCATACAAAATATTTTTTCTTATTTATCTTCCCCTGGATGTAAGTACAATATTTAAGTAAATAACAACTTGATTTTCTTTTGTTAAAAACAAAACTTTTTTATTAACTAATTAAATAACAACTACAACTTAGGCTTCAGGGGCGACGGGCAAATGGGCACCTTGGGGTTGGAAACCATTTTCATCAGCAACATAGGTAACAGTGTAGGTTTGGCCATCATCAGCAACGAAGGAGTAGGAACCACGGACAGCAAGGGCTTCGACTTCAGTACCAACATTTTTCAATTCACCTTCAGCTTGAACATTGCTGCCATCACTGGTTTCGGAACTGTTGGAAGGAAGGACAAAATATTTTAGTTAAATATGCCAATTCTATCGAGTGGTTAGATTAAATTATAATTTTTAGTTTAAATAATTTATTTATATTTTTTTGGTTTACTACTTACACATATTTGAAAGATGCAGGACCAACTTCAGATTCGCTTCTGACAATTTCAACATCAGCGGGGGCGGCCAAAGCCAAGGCGAAGAGAGCAGCGAAAACAATGATGAATTTCATGGTGTCGGTTTGTTGAGTTACTACAGCTGAGTGATACAATTCGACGAGTGGCACTTACAATTTATACCAATTTTGTGATTCTAAATATTTTACATATTTTCAAATTTAAAATTTATATTCCATGGGTCAACTGCTTGTGTAATGAGTAGAATCATCATTATTGTTGTATAGAGTTGGGTCAAGTTTGAATACCAGAATATGTCCAACTATGGTAAGAACAAGAAACATGGCCTATGTTAAGGGCATGGTTACTAAGCAGATAAACACTGATGATTATAAAGATATTGTCAAAAAATTTTTGTTTGTTTTTCATCACGAATATTGATCAACAACTGTGAACTCTTTAAAATGCAAAATACTGATCAGGTTTCATTGACGTCACAGACAGCCGTGGCATTCTATTATTATCGTTAATAGTAGTTTTTGAAAATATGGTAGGTGATTTTATTTGTATTATTCTATTAGATATTTCGCACGTTTAGACAATGGTTTATCTGTATATTATTGTAGATAACCGGGTTTTATATATACGCATATACCTTTCAAATTGCATTACATATAATTAAAACATAAATAAATAATTCTTCTAAAAATACACGCTTATTGATAATCCTCAGAAAATATTTTTAAACCCCCACTCTTATAGATAGTCTATAGAAAGTATTAAAAAATCAACGCTTATTCATAGGCCTTGGAAAGTATCTTTAAACCAGTGAGGAGAGCAGTATAGTCGGACGTGGCCGATCATATTATACCCTACACAACTACCACGGAACTCTATCTTTCTGCGGATTTTTTCCGAGCCTGGATAATATAGTCTGGATAAGATAGTCTTGAAAAAAAAAATACAAAAAATTAAGTTTTCGGTCCACATCATCCCAAAATTTATCCGATAATCACCGAATATTATAGGCGTTATCCTTGACCATAATTGGTACCTCATGGAAAATTTGAAAGTAATAATATCTGAATACGTAAGCACCTGTAAATATTTAAGTGTAATTCCCACATCCGAGTACATACGACAATACAAATTAAAGGCCAACCACTCCTTCTGGATATATTATCAACTTCTCGGGTCTATGTCCTTCAGGAGTAAATATATACGCTATAGAAATTTTTGTCAAATTTTATCATTTTCACGCAATATTCAGGGTCAATTTGACGCGCTTAATATTGACTGATCTTTGTCAAAATAGCAACCAGGAAAACCGACAAAAAATAAGTGTTTGGTCCATTTCATCCCCTAAATATTTACTGATCTTCACCCAACCCACATGCAAAATTTCGTGAGGATTGGTCCATAATTGTGGCCTGTATCGTGTTTACAAATTATAATGGACGGACACACATGTCTAGATCGACTCAGCTAGTCGAGATATGACGATCGGTATACTTAAAGGTTGGTTTAGAACTAATATTTCGCGGCGTTACAAACTCTTGGGGCTGCACCACGATATAATACCCTGATAACATAGGGCTCCTTAAAAATATCCTTTTAATAACTCTACTCTTGTCTACCTTCAGAAAATATTACTTTAAAAAGCCACTCAATATTTACTGATATTTAAATATAACAAAATTTATTTAATAAAGAAAATTCTACATAAACGTTTTCACTAACAAGAATTTAATAAGGATTAAAACAAAAATGATTCTATAATTCATTCGGCACTGCCACTAATCTCGGCTTAAGAAATTTGTTTGAATGTTGGATGGTAACCAAATTCATCAGCCACAAAGGAAATTTCGTATTTTTTACCATCGGGAGCTGTCCAGCTGGTAGAGCCTTGCATTATAATGACCGAACCATCATCGGTGGTTTTCAGTTCACCAGTTTCCTGACGGGAAATACCGTTGCTGGTATCATAGCTGTAAAATAAATTTAGAATTAGCACCCTCTGAATGCCCTTGTATTGTCGTTGTTGTTGGAAACTTACGCAAAATTGTATTTATCCACACCATTATTATCGACTTCCTGGCGTAGAATTTGGGCATCATGTTCATCATGTTCAGCCTCTTGGGGAGCAGCAATGGCGACAGCAATCAAACAGAACATTAAAGCAATTAAGAATTTCATTTCTTTTTTTGTTTTATTTAAAAAAGATTTTGAAAATAAAATATATTTTTTTCGAAGAGTTTTTGTTTCTATTACAAGCCGTTTACACTTGACTGATACCAAATACCTCGACACCCTCTCAATTTATACCAAAAATGAATTAAATCTAACAAATACGTATTTTTTACTTATTGTAGCAGGTAATATTAAATATGTCCTCGTATCATTATAATCTTTTACCTTTAACAGAAAAAAAATTTATATAATTTTGTATTTTATTATTTTTGTAAAAAATGAAAATAAATAAAAAGCAACGAAGTACTCGAGTACGAGTCTTCATTCACCAATAACAACATCCACAACAAATTTATTACCAAATTTATTAAACCCATGAAAAGGGGTTTAAAAAATTAAAAAAAAAAAACATTAAAAAGGCCATTAAAAAATATGTATATAAATTTAAATCGCATATTTTATATATAGTATTATATTAAATATTATATATTTCCGATAGTTCCTTACAATATATTCTTTAAATAATTCACAATTCTTAATAGTCATATAGAAGGTTTTTTTAATTGTACAATTTAAGTCTTTAACAATATTTATTAATAAAAAAATATTTATTATTAAATTGTTTATTACTAGCATATACCAGCTACTTCGTTTGCGAATGTGGGAAGTATTTAAAATCCAATACCAATTATTGTTAACCCTTTTGGAACCATTTAGTACCTATGTTCTCTTATAGTCCTTTTTTCCAAAACTACCTCCCTATCTCAACCCTACACACCAATTCTGACTGAAAAAATTTAGCTCGTGTAAAGTTTCCAAATTTCAAATATAACTACACTTAAGGGGACCTCCCCATTCTCGGGGTCAAAATTTTTTTGATTTAATTCTATTCTACACTAATTTAAGAATGTCCCTACAAAATTTCAAGTGAAAATCTCAAGAACTCTTGAAGATATATCCGATTTATTGTGTCAGCATCAAGTGACGGCTAAAGGGCTTCTCAAACTTTAAACGGGGTTTTCTCTTTTGCGAATGGCGGGCACGATAACTCAAAAACTAATCTCTGTGAGTGTATAGCTATCGTATGAAATAGGATAAAACCAATCGGTGAAGATCTTCCTTATTTATACCCTACACAACTATGTTGTCAGGGTATTATAGCTTTGTGCAGCCCCAAATGTTTGTAACGCCGCGAAATATTGGTCCTAGACCCACCTTTAAGTATACCGATCGTCATATCTCGACTAGCTGAGTCGATCTAGACATGTGTGTCCGTCCGTCCGTCCGTCCGTCCGTCTGTCCATTATAATTTGTAAACACGATACAGGCCACAGTTATGGACCAATCTTCACGAAATTTTGCATGTAGGATGGGTTCTGGCCAATGAAGACCCCTATTGTTTTTGGTAAAGATCGGTTAATATTTAGGGGATGAAATGGACCAAATACTAAATTTTTGTCGGTTTTTCTGGTCGCTCCAGAGGCCGCAGTTATGGTCCGAACGTCGTGAAATTTTACATGGAGAAGGGGATCGGGCCTAAGAATAAGCATGCCTGTTTTGATAAAGATCGGCCAATATTTAGAGGGTCAAATGGACCCTGACTTTTGTGTGAAAAATTACAAAATTTTTATTCTGGGGCGTATATACTTGCTCCTGAAGGACATATATTCGAGATGTTGATAGTTTGTCTAAGATGAGTTGTTGACCTTCAAATTGATACCAATTATATGGCTGTATGTACTCCCATGCGGGAGTTATACGTAATTAAGTAAAGATGATTATGTGCATATTATTACTATTACTCCATTAGAGGACGGAAATGTCGCGCTGGTTGCTTTAAAATTGTACATGAAGTTCCGATTATGGTCAAGGATTCCGCTTATAATTTTCGGTGAAGTTGAGATTTCATTCAGGGGGTGCAATGAACCGAAAACTTTAATTTTGTCAGATTTTCTAGTCGCTATAGAGGCAATTATTATATGCAGAACATCACATATTTTACAAGGTGAAGGGGATCTGACAAAATATTTAAAGCGGCTGTTTAGATGATGATCGGTTAATTTTCTGAGGGTCAAATCAACCAAAACCTAAAGTGACTAATTTTTTATTTTATTGCGTAAAAATTCACTTCAAGAAAAAACATTTTGGAAAATATGCAAGACATAGAAAGATGAGTTGTTGATCTATAATCGGTACAAAGGGTGCAAATATCACGAAATATTGCCCTGGCTCAGAATATAGAACCGCCGAAAGTGTACTTTTCGTGGTAGTTGTGTAGGGTATCATATGGTCGGCCCCGTCCGACTATACTGCTCCGCTCACTGGTTTTTAACTTGATTTTTTGGTCAAAATTCGGCGATATTTCAAAAATATTTGTTCAAAGGTCCGCCATTTTGTTAATATTAGAGCGAAGTCAATAATAGTTTATACGAGAGCCAGACATGTACTCTTTCTAACACCCTTGGAATTTTCGGATTCCGATGATCCAGTGAGGAGTTGTCATGCCCGCCATCAAAAATAAGGACTTTTCTTTAATTACAAAAAACAATAACAAAAATTGTTTGTAAATTATGTTTCTTCTCTTTTCAATCTTCAAATATATGGAGAATAACAAAATTCTTTTAAAATTCCATTAAAAAAAAATTGACAAATTTTTTTGCGAGCACATTCATGATTTTTGGTACATAGGTTAAGAAAAATATTCTGATTGGAAATATGTTCGCGTTCACAAATTCGGATGCTGCGCACAAAAGTTATAGCGATTTTAAATCTTGTATTTAAAATATAAATTAAATTAATTCCTATTTGTTGTAATTCGCGAATTTCTTTACAAATGGTTAAACACATTTGTTTTCTGTGCTTACTTGTCAAATCACATTGAAACACGGTTAAATTGTCGCAAAAAACAAATAGAAGCATGAAGATATCTGAAAATAAAATAAATTAATTTTTTAATTAAATCGAAATGTTTTTTGAGTTTTCAATTTTTTTAGTATGGTTAAGGGAATACGGTTTTGCCTTAATCTTCTGAAATATGCGACTCTTTTTTCTTCAAATTCTTTTAGATGATTGTTAAATATCGGTATATTCATCTGATAACAGATTCGACTGTAAAAATGACTAACTATATTGCAGTTACAATACATACAAACTATCAATATTTAAAAGCATGCAATTCGCGTATTAGTTGAAATCAGTTGATGCGCATGCGATTTTCGTATAAACCGAATCAACGTCTTTCAATAATTATGAATTTTTCGATGTTTAATTTAGCGGTCAAAGTGTGCCGCTCGATGCACTTTACTATGCAAAAACCCTAAAAATGGCTAAAAATCACGCAACGTGCATACGATTTTTATGCGCATCCGGTTTCAGTTATCACCTATGAAAATACACAAAAGGACACCTATTTTAAAAGGATCGGTTAAGAACCGCGGATGTGCCTCCACAATCGATTATTCTCGTATAGATATATTTTGACCTATTTTCACACAGATTCGCGAATATGATAACACAAGAATGAATGTATGTGAAATCAATTCTAAGAAAAACGCGATTATATACGCGAATTTGTCAAAATAAGTTTTTGCAGGCGGAATTTCACATGGATGGGTTCATTAGATCCGGCACGCGGCGTTCCACGGAATTTGAATGGACTTTCTTAATTTTAGACTCAAAAAATATGTTTTTTATAAAAATTTACGCACCAAATTTTCGTCCTTGGAACCCAATTGCAAAGAAGCTACGGTGAGCACATTCATGAGATACACACTAAACGAAGCAAAATCACGAGTTCTACAATCCTATAACTAGTTTAGTCCATTATCTAGATGCGCATCCTAATTATAAGAAAAATTTAAAAAACGCCGAAAATCCGGCTTCAAAATTTCAGCATCCATTTTGTGTGGATGCAGTGATTATATCGAAAAATCATACATTAGAATCGTATTGTCCATGGGGTATTCTGCAACTTAGTCACTGATCACATGTGCGTGCGTTGTGTAGTTCAGCCACAAATCAGGAAGGAACACAAACAAATTCGTTGGCTTCAACACATTTTCACCCATTTTTTTACATTACCAGCATCACACCTTCCACGAAACTTATTATTTATTACCAATATTTTTAGATTTTGACAAGAACACTTCATTTTATAGAAATTAATTTTAATTATATGCAATATGTTCATATTTCACGAGTTATAACCTTGCAAACCTCAGCTTCAAGGAATTTAAAAGATTTTTGTAATTTCCCATATATGTGCAAAGTTACAAACCTTAACAAGCATTGGTATTGATTTACCAGCCCATTGAAAATCTTGAAAAATTAAAATCGAGAATGGCTGGGGTTCCCTTAAATCCAAATTAAGTACCAGTTAGTAAACATTAATAAATTGTCATAACTTCCAATGGAAATCTTATTACTCAATTTCAGGATTCCAGCTCTATCGGTTAGCTTTTAATCCAAACCACCAAATTTAGTACACATTAGCACGAATTTCCAAAACTTTCTACAAATCGAAACCCTACACCTCAACAGTGATTCTAACATCAAATTTAAAGATTCCAGCTCTATCGGTTCACCCAAATACAAATTTGGTACCATTTAGTACACATTAGTACGAATTTTAAACAAACATCGTAACTCCAAATTGCAGGATTCCAGCTCTATCAGTTCACACAATATTCAAATTGTACCAAATTTAGTACAATTTAGTAAACATAAGTGTGCATTTCCAAAACTACATCCATACCCCAATCCTGCACTCCAACAATAACCTTATTTTCAAATTTCAAGGTTTCCAGCTTAATTGGTTTACTTAAAAGATAAATTGTACTAAATTTAGTACACATTTGTACGAATTTCCAAAACATTCCACAAAGCCCAATTCTATAGCCCAAAAGTGATCCGAACGTCAAATTTCATAATTCCAGCTCAATCGGTTCACTCAAACCGGCATTTGGTACCATTTAGTACACATTTCCAAAACTTCATCGCATCGGTTCACCCTAAATTTAGATTATACAAAATTTAGTTCACATTATTAGGAATTTCCAAAATTTCCTAAATAGCTCAATTCTACCCCAATAATGATCCTTACTCTAAATGTAAAGCTTCCAGCTGCATCGGTTCACCCAAATACAAATTTGGTACTATATAGTACACATTAGTACGAAAAAATCCTACACCCCAACAGTGATCCTGACTCCAAATTGCATTGTTCCAGCTCTATCGATTCACCCAAATCCAGATTGTATCAATTATAGTACTATTTAGTACTTTTCGTACACATAAATAAAGAAATTCCAAACCTATCTCAATCTGACACTTCGACGGTAATGTTAATTTAAATTTTCAGGATTCCAACTGGATTTGTAACTCCAAATTAAATTTGTTCCGAATATAGTACCATATAGTACTTTTAGTATACATAAGTACAGCCTCCAACGCAAAATATTTCTTTAAAAAGCAACTCAAATAGTTACTGATATTTAAAAATATAACAAAAAATTTATTTAATAAAGAAAATACTACACAAAAGTTTTCAATAACAAGATTTCAATAACGATTAAAACAACAAAAATGATTCTATTATCCATTCAGCACTGCCACTAATCTCGGCTTAAGAAAGTTGTTTGAATGTTGGATGGTAACCGAATTCATCAGCCACAAAGGAAATTTCGTATTTTTTACCATCGGGAGCTGTCCAGCTGGTGGAGCCATGCATTATAATGGCCGAACCATCATCGGTGGTTTTCAGTTCACCAGCTTCCTGGCGGGAAATACCGTTGCTGGTTTCATAGCTGTAAAATAGATTTGGAATTAGTATCCTCTGAGTATCGTTGTGTTGTTGGAACTTACGCAAAATTGTATTTATCCACACCATTATTATCGACTTCCTGGCGTAGAATTTGGGCATCATGTTCATCATGTTCAGCCTCTTGGGGAGCAGCAATGGCGACAGCTACCAAACAGAACAGCAAGACAATTGAGAATTTCATTTTTCTTTTGTTTATTTAAAAAGAAGGATTTGAAACTTTAAAAGATAAATATTTTTCGAAGAGATGTTGTTGCTATTACAAGCCGATAACACTTGACTGATACCAAATACCTCGACACCCTCTCAATTTATACCAAAACCGAATTAAATCTAAAAAATACGTATTTTTTACTTATTTTAGCAGGTAATATTAAATATGTCCTCGTATCATTATAATCTTTTACCTTTAACAGCAAAAAATTAATATCATTTTTTATTTTATTATTTTTGTAAAAAAAAAATAAAAAACAACGAAGTACTCGTGTACATCTTTAGCCACCAACAACAACAACATCAACAACAAATTTATTACCAACCTCGGTACCATCAATGAAAGATTCACACAATCACCTTTAGTTGACATAAACGGCCAATGACTCCTGCGTAATCCATTCAACCTAACATTGAATAATAATCGAATTGCAAAACTGTACTTGGGTACGTGTTTGTGTTTTTAATACATTTTAAAAATATATTAATTTTATTTTGCAATTAGCTAATTTTTATTAGAATATGTTTTATACACATGTATTTAGGTGTACCCTACATAGTAAAGGCACAGCGCGAACTTGATTTTTTAAATATTTATTTAAGGACTATTAACATGCATGGTTCTGTTTAAAATGTTTGTCTATGGACTTTCAAAATTTGTCTAATGACTAACAATAGTCGTAGATTTTTTGAAAAATTGTGTTTTGAAGGCTATCAATAAACATGACTTTTTTTAAATAATTTGATAAGGGGAATCAATAGACTAAGGACTATCAATAAGGGCGGATTTTTTAGATATGTTTTCTTAGGACTATCAATAAGAGTGGATTTTTTAAATACGTTTTCTAAAGATTATTTATTTTTTCAAAACTATTATAATGCCTACCAATGAGCGTGGATTTTGAAGCGTGATTTTTCCAAAATTATTTTCATGCCTATCAATACGTGTGGATATTAATTTTTTTTTTTATTTTTTGGACGGACCATTAAGTCGTGAATTTTTAAATTATTACAATTTGGAGGGACCATATAGGCGTGCATTTTTAAGGGACCTTGAAAGCGTGGATTTTGAAGAAATATATTTTTTGAAGGCGTGAATTTTTAAATTCATATTTTCTAAGGGACCCTTAAGACGTGAATTTTTAAATTCATATTTTCTAAGGGACCCTTAAGGCGTGGATTTTTAAATTTATATTGTTTTATGGGACCCTTAAGGCGTGGATTCTTAAATTCATATTGTTTTATGGGACCCTTAAGGCGTGGATTTTTAAATTCATATTGTTTTATGGGATCCTTAAGAGTTTGTAACGCCGCGAAATATTCGCCCTAGACCCACCTTTAAGTATACTGATCGTCATATCTCGACTAGCTGAGTCGATCTATACATATGTGTCCGTCCGTCCGTCTGTCCATTATAATTTGTAAATACGATACAGGCCGCAGTTATGGACCAATCTTCACGAAAATTTGCATTTAGGATGGGTTCTGTCCAATGAAGACCCTTATTGTTTTTTGGAAAGATCGATTAATATTTAGTGGATGAAATGGACCCAAAACTTTATTCTTGTCCGATTTTCTGGTCGCTCAAGAGGCCGCAATTATGGCCCAAACATCGCGAATTTTTGCATGGAGAAGGGGATCGGGCCAAAGAATAAGCGTGCCTGTTTTGATAAAGATCGGTCAATATTTGGCGGGTCAAATGGACCCTGACATTTGTGTGAAAAATGACAAACTTTGTATTTTATATCGTATATATTTGCCCCTAAAGGACATAGACCCGAGAAGTTGGTAGTATATCCAAGAGGAGTGGTTGACCTTTAAATTGACACCAGTTATATTGTCGTATGTACTCGGATGTGGAAGTAACACCTAAATATTTTTGCAGGTGCTTACGTATTCATATGTTATTTAGTAACGCATTACCACACTAGAGCGCTGATCGTTTTGAAATTTTCCATAACGATCCATGTATGGTCAAAGACAACGCCTATAATTTTCGGAGATGATCAGATAATAATATTGGAATGAAGTAGACCGAAAAGTTAATTTTTTGTGTTTTTTCACAATTGAAAATCGGACATCACAACACAACCCACGGTGAAGGGAATCTGGACAAGTAATTAGAAGGGCTGTACTGAATATTAGTAATATTTGCTAACATCTAGTCGGTCATGAGGGTGCAAATATCGCTCAGAATATAGAACCACACAAAGTTAAATATTTGTGGAACTTGTGTAATATGATCGGCCCCGTCCGACTATACTGCTCCACTCACTGGTTTTAATGTGGACTTTTTGTACCCTTCACCACACTATGTTACAGGGTATTGTCTTTGTGCATATGTTTGTAACAGGCAAAAGGAATCGAAATAGACCCATTGTACCTTTTGAGAAAATGCATAGAGTCACTTTCTGAGTCGATTTATGCATGTCCGTCCGTCCATATATTTTGTGTGCAAAGTACAGGTCGCATTTATTATCCGATTTGGATGAAATTTGGCACAGGTTACTTATTTGGTCCAAGGACGAACCCTATTGAAATTGGGGAAAATCGGTTCAGATTTAGATATAGCTCCCATATATACTTTCGTCCGATGTTATGTAAATGGTGCACCAAACTCCCAAAATTTGTCTGATTGGCACAACATTTTACACAGAGTACTGAATTATGTCTAGGCTGATGTATGCCAAGTTTTATTGAAATCGGTTCAGATTTAGATATAGCTCACATATATAGTTTCGTCCGATTTTATGTGAATGGTGCACCAAAATCCCAATATTTATCCGATTGAGACAAAATTTTGCACAGTGAACTGAATTAGGTCTAGACTAATGCATACGAAATTTTGTTGAAATCGGTCTCAGTTTCGCCCGATTTTATGCGAAAGATGCACCAAACTCCCATTATTTGTCCGATTGAGAAAAAATGCACAGAGTACTGAATTAGGTATAGGCAGATGTGTGCCAAGTTTTATTGAAACCGGTTCAGATTTACATATAGCTCCCATATATAGTTTCGTCCGATTGTATGTGAATGATGCACCAAACTCCCAATATTTGTCCGATTGGGACAAAATTTTGTATGCGAAATTTTGTTGGAATCGGTTCTGATGTAGATATAGCTCCCATATATAGTTTCGTCCGATTTTATGCAAATGATGTACCGAACTCCCAATATTTGTCCGATTGAGAAAAAATTTTGCACAGATGCACTAAACTCCCAATATTTGTCCGATTGAGAAAAAATTTTGCACAAAGTACTGAATTAGGTCTAGACAGATGTGTGCAAAGTTTTATTGAAATCGGTTCAGATTTAGATATAGCTCCCATATATAGTTTCGTCCGATTTTTTAATTGGTTCAAATATCTCTATATTAGCATCTCTTGTATGTATATAAAGAGGTGAAGGGTATCATATAGTCGGTCCCATCCGACTTTTGAACTTTCCTTACTGGTTTTAATTTGTTTTTCGTGCCTATATATAAGCGTGGATTTTTTAAAATTTATTTTTCATGCTTTTAAAACTAATTTTGATTGCTTGGATTTTTAAACTGTCATTGCTCTTGTCTATAAATTCTCGTGGGTTTTTCAAACATTATGTTTCATGCCTATCAATAAGCATGGATTTTTACAGAATGTTTGTCGGAGGGCCATTAAGGCATCGATTTTTTACAGAATGCTTGTCGGAGGGTCATTCAGGCATCGATTTTTCACAGAATATTTTTCGAAGGACCATAGATTTTTTACTGAATTTTTTGGGGCAAAGATTTATTAAATGAATATTTTTAAGGCACCAATAAGGCGTGAATTTGTACAGAATACTTTTTGAGGGACCGTTAAGTTGTGAATTTAAAAATCGTATTTTCAAGTAAGTTTAGAATGTAGGGTTTATGTCACTTCGACCATACAGTAAAGCAATAAATTTATCTATAAAACACTGATGAATTATGGTTCATCTCATTAGTGATGGTATGTAATTTTTTATAACGTCTTTTGTTGTTGTTCCAAACTCTCTCAAATTACCGTTGACACAACATTGATTAAAGACATATTTGCGGTGCGCGCATGCGTCACGCCCGTTTCTTGTTGGGACAACGATACAATTTTGTTTATTTCAATGACCGACAACAAGTATTTTTTTTATTAAATATCATTTTTGGTGTTTGTTATACAATTTTTGATCTATACAGCGTTAGTATATGCAGAAGTCTCATACCTATGTGAAAAAAACATCCGAATAGGAAATTTCCAGAATTTGTTTTTTTCTCGCCAACTAAAAGTTCTTCAGAAATATTTGAATTATTGTGGGAAATATTTATGCAACCTATTTGAATATAAAATATATAGTATTGTCTATTATGGCGGCCACAGCCGATGTGACACTAAGCTTCTAAATTACAATTTTCAACATATCTAATATTTTTTTTCAATTGGTTTGGCTATTTAAAAATCGGTACTTCAAAAAGCACTTCAGAGCTTCTTTAGCAGCAAGTCTGGTAAGTATCCAAGCACAGTTTTTGATGTTAAAGTGTTGATAACCTTAAATGGTCAATACAAGTTAAACGGCAGCGGCAACAACAACAACAATCAATACTCAATCCATAAGTCATCCAAACTCAAGTATATTGTTGTTGTTATTATTATTAATAATACATTATAATTCTTTGGGGATTATTGTCTAAAAATACAATGGAATTGCTTTTGATGGATCCATTTAGTGGTAATTGCTAATTGTATGGAATAATTGCTACCAGTATACACTTAGAATTTGGACACTTAAGTGTTAATAAAAACAACAGAAGCGGAATTAAACAAGTAAGGCGATTGTAGATCTTAAAGAATATATTTTGAAGAGACAAATGTGTGGATTTTTTTTATGGATTTACATAAAGACCAAGTCAAACAAAGTTTTTTATAGAATTTTTTTAAAGTAAAAACCAATGGACCCAAAATGGTCCATTTTTTAAGTCGTGGATTTTGTAAACTTTTTTTTTTCAAGAACCCGAATAGGCTTGGTTTTTATACCCTTCACCACATTGTGGTACAAGG
>NW_026876269.1:0-19412 GCF_032173495.1 Musca vetustissima
AACCAGCCAGCCAACCTTCCATCCTGGCATAGCAATTATGTATTTGTTGAATTACTGATAAGGCCATGTCAGCTTGAATGTAGGCTAAGATTTTTTGTTTGACAGGACTTTAAGGAAAAGCAAGCAACACATACATACAAACATTCAGGAAAGGGGAAATTAAAGAAAAAATTTAAAGGATGATTTTTATACCCTACACAACTATGTTGTCAGGGTATTATAGCATTGTGCAGCCCCAAAAGTTTGTAACGCAGCGAAATATTGGTCCTAGACCCATCTTTAAGTATGCCGATCGTCATATTTCGACTAGCTAAGTCGATCTAGACATGTGTGTCCGTACGTCCGTTCGGCCGTCTGTCCATTATAAATTGTAAACACGATACAGGCCGCAGTTATGGACCAATCTTCACGAAATTTTGCATGTAGGATGGGTTTTGACCAATGAGGGCCCCTATCGTTTGTGGTAAAGATCGGTTAATATTTAGGGGATGAAATGGATCAAATAGCTATACTTATCACTCCAGAGGCCGCAATTATGGCCCCAACATTGCGAATTTTTACATGGAGCCAAAAAATAAGCAAGCCTGTTTTACTTATATTTAGCAGGTCAAATGGACCCTGACTTTTGTGTGAAAAAATTACAAAATTTGTATTCTATGGCGTATATATTTACCCCTGAAGGACATAGACCCGAGTCGATCACAACACAACCCACGATGAAGGAAATCTGGACACGAGGGTGCAAATTGCGCCAAATATTTCCCAAGCTCAGAATATAGAACCGCATAAACTTATATTTCCGTGGAAGTTGTGTAGGGTATCATGTGGTCGGCCCAGTCAAACAAAAAATTGTAAAACAAAGTACAGGTCGCATTTATGATCCGATTTGGATGAAATTTGGCACAGCTCACTTATTTGGCCCAAGGACGAACCCTATTGAAATTGGGAAAAATGGGCCCAGATTTAGATATAGCTCCCGTATATAGTTTTTTCCGATTTAAGGTAAATGGGGCACCAAAATCCCTATATATCTTCCGATTTGCACGAAATTTGGCATAGCGTACTGACTTGAGTCTAGAATGATGTGTGTAAATTTTTTTGAAAATCGGTTCAGATTTAGTTATAGCTCACATATATATTTTCGTGCGATTTTATGTAAATGGTGCACCAATGTCCCTATATATCTTTCGCTTTGCACGAAATTTTGCATAGTATACTGAATTCTGTCTAGAATGATGCGTGCCATGTTTCCTGAAAATCGGTCCAGATTTAGATATAGCTCCCGTATATAGTTTCTTCCGATATAGGGTTAATGGGGCAACAAAGTCCCTGTATATCTTCCGATTTGCACGAAATTTGGTATAGCGTACTAATATGAGTCTAGAATGATGTGTGTACATTTTCTTGAAAATCGGTCCAGATTTAGATATAGCTCCCATATATAGTTTCGTCCGATTTAAGGTAAATGGGGCCTCAAAGTCCCTATTTATCTTTCGATTTGCATGAAATTTGGCATAGAGTTCTGAATTAGGTCCAGAATGATGTGTGCAAAGTTTCGTGAAAATCGGTTCAGATTTAGTTATAACTCCCATATATAGTTTTATACGATTATATGTAAATGGTCCACCAAAGTCCCTATATATCTTTCGATTTGCCCGAAATTCGGCACTATATACTCAATTGAGTCTAGAATGATATGTGCTAAGTTTCGAGAAAATCGGTCCAGATTTAGATATAGCTCCCATATATAGTTTTGTCCGATTTTATGTAAATGTTGCACCAAAGTCCCCATATATCTTTCGATTTGCGCGAAATTTTGCATGGTGTACTCAATTCAGTCCAGAATGACGTTTGCTAAATTTCGAGAAAATCGGTCCAGATTTAGATATAGCATCCGTATATATTTTCGTCCGATTTATGGTAAATGGGACTCCAAAGTCCCTGTGTGTTAAGTTTCGAGAAAATCGGGTTAGATTTAGATTTAAGTTCGTTCAATTTCATGTCAATGTTTCTTCGAAAAGGCTACGTCTGTTAGTTGACACATAGTTGACACATATGTAAAATGGTGAAGGATATGATATAGTCGGCCCAGTCCGACTTTACTACTTTACTTACTGGTTTAAAAATATGTTTTAAAATATTTAAATGATTTTTAGCGATTTAGTTTTTTTTGATGAATTATCCTGCATTTATCCCTGAGTAAAGGGAAACAATTGTTCGAATTTATTTGCTCGCATACACACACATTTACAATGCACGACAATACAAATGATAGGCCGGCAGACAGATAAATAAATACTTGTAAAAATGCGCCATTTGCCATCCCATCACTCCCCCCACAAAGTAACCCCCAGTTGTTCGCTTGGATACATGTTACGACCTACGTTAGTGGTGGTCTACATGCGGCTTAAATACAACATCGATGGTTACCAAATTGCTGCTTGGTTGGCTGCTTCAATGATTTGCTTCAATTCCTTTTTTGGGGCGGTTGGCTGTAATGTAACCATTCGAGGAGTAAGGGGTAAAAGTGAGGAAGCCATAGCAGCGAACAACATAACTGTCAAAAATGATATAATTTAATAAAGTTCACAGCAGGATATTGTCTTATTTCAAAAAATATAGAATATATCCTTACAAATTTTCCTCCATCCCAAGAAAAACAAAAACAAAAAAAGTAACGTTAAAAAGCTTGTCACATTACTGGCATCCCTGCAACGTTCTTCGCATTTGTGTTCTGGTGAGGGGAACTTCATACTACATAGGCCATAAATTCTATTCAACTTTTATTTTACATTTTATATTCCAACAACTACAACGAAAAATTTATTTGACTGTCTTCCGAACGAGCTCAGCCTATAAAAAATCCCATTGGAACATAAAACATTTTGTTTCGGAGTTTTTTTCACGACTTCTTCTTTTCTTCGACTTCTTTATTGTAATGTTGCAGAAGAAGAAGAAATAAACGAATAGAAATACCTATCATGACAGTTCTGACATTTTCTTTTGTTTATTATTATTGTCTTCTTTTTTAAATATTTGGCATATTGTCAAGAACATTTTTGCAAGCGGAAATCTGTTGGCAAATTGCTGGAGTTATAAATTCAAATGGGGTTTTTATATGAGGCCGTTTTAAGGTTATAAAAGACTTGATGGCTGCTTATTGCCTATAGCAGATATTATGCAGATATTTATAGATGAGGCATTTTTTAAAAATATTTTCCGGACCTTCAATTTGGAAATAAATTTCTTCGGAACTTACTTAAGAAGTACACGATCTTCCACATTCGAAAATCTACTCCTATAAACCTTTGTTATAATTTTAGGCTATGGAGGTAGAAAAATCCACCCCTGCAAATATACCCCAAAAAAATATTTTTAAAAAATCCACGCCTGTAAATATATCCAAAAAAATATTTTTAAAAAATCCACGCCTGTAAATATATCCAAAAAAATATTTTTAAAAAATCCACGCCTGTAAATATATCCAAAAAAATATTTTGTAAAAAATCCACGCTTGTAAATATACCCCAAAAATATTTTGTAAAAAATCCACGCCTTTAAATATACCCCAAAAAATATTTTTAAAAAATCCACGCCTGTAAATATACCCCACAAAATATTTTTAAAAAATCCACGCCTGTAAATATGCCCCAAAAAATATTTCTAAAAAATCCACGCCTGTAAATATACCCCAAAAATATTTCTAAAAAAACCCCACGCCTGTAAATATACCCCAAAAAATATTTTTAAAAAATCCACGCCTGTAAATATACCCCAAAAATATTTTTAAAAAATCCACGCCTGTAAATATACCCCAAAATATTTTGTAAAAAATCCACGCCTTTAAATATACCCCAAAAAAATATTTTTAAAAAATCCACGCCTATAAATATACCCCACAAAATATTTTTAAAAAATCCACGCCTGTAAATATACCCCACAAAATATTTTTTAAAAAATCCACGCCTGTAAATATACCCCAAAAATATTTTTAAAAAATCCACGCCTGTAAATATACCCCAAAAAATATTTTTAAAAAATCCACGCCTGTAAATATAACCCAAAACAATATTTTTAAAAAAATTCACGCCTGTAAATATACCCCAAAACATAAAAAATCCACGTCTATAAATATACCCCTAGAAGTATACCCCAAAAAAATACCAGTGAAGGGAGCAGTATAGTCGGACGGGGCCGAACATACGATACCCTACACAACTACCACAGAATTCTATCATCCTACACCCTCTTGCCCGACTAGATGTCAACAGCACCTCTTCTTTATACTATCCGAATATTACCAATATTCAGTACAGACCTTCTAATTAAGTTTTCGATCCACTTCATCCCAATATTATTATCTGATTATCCCCGAAAATTATAGGCGTTGACCATAACTGGAACTTCATGGAAAATTTCCCCCTCTAGTTGGGTAATGGGTTACGTGTAACTCCCACATCCGAGTACATACGACAATATAATTGATATCAATTTAAAGGTAAACTACTCCTTTTGCCTATGCCATCAACTTCGCGAATCTATAGAAAACCGAATTTGTCATTTTTCACACAAAAGTCAGGGTCCCTTTGAGCCGCTAAATATTGACCGATCTTTATCAAAACAGGCATGCTTATTATTTGGCCCGAACCCATTTTCCATGTAAAAATTCGCGATGTTGGGCCATAATTGCGGCCTCTGGAGCGACCAGAAAAATCTACAAAAATTAAGTATTAAGCATGCAAAATTTCGTGAAGATTGGTCCATAACTGTGGCCTGTATCGTGTTTACAAATTATAATGGACGGACAGACGGACACACATGTCTAGATCGACTCAGCTAGTCGAGATATGACGATCGGTATATTTAAAGGTGGGTCTAGGACCAATATTTCGCGGCATTGCAAATTCTTGGGCTATAATACCCTGACAACATAGTTGTGTAGGGTATACAAATCTACGCTTTTGGTAAGGAGCCCGAAAAATATAATTTTAAAAAATCTATGTCTTTGGTAAGGAGACCAAAAATCTTCGCCTTGTGTGGATGCTTGAAAAAATATTTTTAAAAAATCCAAGCCTATTGTAGACTTTTAATTTTTTTTTTATTCGCTTCACTTTGTATAGGTTCCTGAATAGTCTTTGAAAAAAAAATATTTTTTTTAATCACTTTTCAATTGTGAACCACTGTTCACGTCCTCCCTCCTTCCACATCCTATCTTCCACCTCAAACTGTTTGCATAATATTCAAACTGCAAAACTGCGTATAGACTAACAACAACAATGGCTGACTGACTTACAGACAACGGTATTACCTTATCCATGGCTGCGCGGCTTCTGGGCACGATGTGGGTATTATGCAGTTGTGCTCAACGATTTTTGATTTGAAAAAAAACAACTGGAAAAATACAAATTCTCTGGAGACATGTTTAGCTGGTATTTATGAAATAAAATACCAAGGTAGGGGTGGGGGGCAATGCGTGAATTGGGGGAAGGGAGAAACAATTGAGACTCTCTCTCCATATATGGCCATAATAAGCTCCATTTTTATTTCAGTTTATTAACATATTTAGTAATGTGTTACCAGGTACAATAAATGTTAGATGTGTGTGTGAATGTATGTGTGCGTTGGTTGTAAGACCAGTCAGTTTAAATCCTTAGAACTGCCAGGACGAATTTTCGTCCTGTTGAAAAAAATATTATCTTCGTTGTTCTTATTTAACGATTAACTGTTAAGGTAACCGGTGATTTAGATTTGAATATTCATTCCATTTGATGCGTGTAATAACAAATTATGTTGTAAAAAATTTTGAGGTTGGGATTTGAAGGGATTAGTCGAAGACAAAATATTATTGGAGAAATTAATTTCGGTTGGGCATTTGGGTCAATTTAAAAACTATGGCAACATTTGGTAGGAAGAAACATTTGATGAACTTAGGAAAAATAGTTTCGAAAACATCCTTGCCTAGGGATAGCCTTGGTATAGATCTTGAATAGATCTAATAATTACGGCCTCTGGAGTGACCAGAAAAAACGACAAAAATTACGTATTTGGTTCATTTCGTCTCCTAAATATTAACCGATCTTTACCAAAAACATTTGCCAGAACCCATCCTACATGTAAAATTTCGTGAAGATTGGTCCATAACTGTGGCCTGCATCGTGTCTACAAATTATATTGGACAGACGGACGGACGAATACACATGTCTAAATCGACTCAGCTGGTCGAGATATGACGATGGGTATACTTAAAGGTGGGTCTAGGACCAATATTTCGCGGCGCAAACTCTTGGACTGCACAAACCTATAATACCCTGACAACATAGTTGTGTAGGGTATAAAAATTCAGGCATTTTGTGGAAGTTTTTTTTTTTTTTTTTTTTTTAAATTCACGCCTTGGTAAGGACCTTGAAAAACTATTTAAATTCACGCTTTGATATTCAAAACCAGTAAGGAAAGTAGTAAAGTCGGACGGAACCGACTATATGATACCCTTCACCACTTTGGGTATATTCATATATTCAACAGATGAATCCTAACAGACGTCGACTTTTTAAAGGACCAGTAAAATAAAATTGGATCCATAAACATGTCATTCTGCAAATGATACTAAATTTTTCATTTGGTCAGATATAGAAGCTATATCAAAATCTGAACCGATTTCAGGAAATTTAACACACATCATTTTAGACCTAATTCATTACGATGTGACAAGTTTCGTGCAAACCGAAAGATATATAGGGACATTGGTACCCAATTTACATTAAATCGGACGAAAATATATGTGGGAGCAATATCTAAATCTGAACCGATTTTCAGGAAACTTAACCCACATCATTTTAGACCTAATCCATTACGTTATGCCAAATTTCGTGCAAATCGAAAGATATTTATGGACTTTGGTGCACTATTTACCTTAAATCGGTCGAAAATATATATGGGAGCTATATCTAAACCTGAATCGATTTTCACGAAACTATCTCGTTTCCTTTTGCCTGATACAAACATATGCACAAAGACATAATATCCTGTACCACAGTGTGGTGAAGGGTATACGAATCTAAACAAGGGATAGAACATAAAAAATAGTTTTTTGTTTTAAATCAACGCCTTGAGGTAGACACTGGAAAAATTTTCCTATTCAAAGCAAGGGCCTCATCCATTCCACTCTAGAACTACAAAGTTGTCAATTTGATTTGCGGGTACTCAGTGGCACTTTAAGATGTGCTTAGTCCTCACTGACGTTCACTCACCACTTGAGAGTGGGGTACCCCCTATGCCTGCGGTGAACCAACAGCTCTGGTTAGCTCCTTTGTTTTCATTTCTGTTGTTGTTTTTTTTATTTTTTTTTTATCTAGAGGCAATTAGGTGTCCCATGTTAGTTCTTATCTGAAATAGCAACCGCAGCAGTACTTTGTCACCTAGTCTTTCGTTGTTGTTGTTACTTGTTTGACAATACATGTTCGGTACGGTTTTGGGGTTTTTTCTAACTGCCTTGGAGCATAACGACAAAAAAAAAATGTTTCAATTTTTTTTCTTACAATTTTCCATGTTTTTTGAAAAAACAAATATTTGGTAACATTGCTGAGGTTGCTGTTAACAGTTTGGGTACCGGAAAAAAATAGTATTCCCCCGACAATATTGGTTATCTATTTATCGGTGGCACGACTATGGAAATCTCAATATTGTGGTATAATTTTTTTTCCTCGTCTATTGACTTCTGATAATCTTTTTATAGTTTTTGTCTCTGGAATGCTGTATCTTCTAGATAAACAAAGTGGGAAAACATGATTTTTTTTATTTTTGAAAAAAAAAAATACAAATTTGAAAATGCCATGAATTTGAGTCAAAAATGTTTATCTTCAATCTTTTGTAGATCGGGGATTTTTTCGTGGGGAAATATTATCATTAAAAAAATAGCAATTTTCATTGATAATGGGTGGTATTGACAGATTCCAACATCGTAAATTTTTTAAAAAATATTTTTAAGAGATCTAAACAAGGCTTTGATTTTTATACCCTACACAACTATGTTGTCAGGGTATTATAGCTTTGTGCAGCCCCAAGAGTTTGTAACGCAGCGAAATATTGATCCTAGACCCACCTTTAAGTATACCGATCGTCATATTTCGACTAGCTGAGTCGATCTAGACATGTGTGTCCGTCGGTCTGTCCATTATAATTTGTAAACACGATATTACTTACTTGCTTAGATGGCTTGTGACAGAACTTACGTTCCATAAGGCGAGCATAGAAAAGATTTCCAGGCGCGTCGGTCTTTTACGCAGTTTTTCCAATTTGAAAGACCATTTTCGGCGATATTGTCTTCGACTTGATCTTTCCAACGTATTCTTGGCCTTCTGGTTAGATTTTATATGCCTTCTGGGCTGGGGCATCTTCATCCACTCTCACAACATGACCTAGCCAACGTAGTCGCTGCAGCTCAATACGCCTAACAATGTCGATGTCCGAGAATAGCTGGTACAACTCATGGTTCATTCGGCGGCGATATTCACCGTGAACGCAGATCGGTCCATAGATCTTTCGGAGAATTTTTCTCTCAAAGACTGCAAGAGCTGCCTCATCTGGTTGCGTAAGTACCCATGCTTCTGATTCATATAACACCACGGGTAGTATCAGCGTCTTCTAGAGTGTGAGTTTGGTCCGGCGGGAGGTGGTCTTGCTTTTGAGTTGTTTGCTCAGACCATAGTAGCATCGGTTGACCATCACTATCTTTCTCCGAATTTCAAAACTGATGTCATTCGTTTTATTTATGGCGGTACCAAGGTATATCAAATCTTTGACTACCTCCAAGCTGTAGTTCTCAAGTTCCACAGTTGGTCCGAGTCTACTAGACGTCTTGCGCGTTAATACCGTTAATAATGGCCGACTCCTTCTCAATTTGTTCAAAGGTGGCTATTACCGCTCTCAATGTGTTGTTTGGTGTACAGAGTGTCATTTCTGTTCACTTTTGCCTCTCGTATGAAATTTTTCAAGCGGAATGTTAAAAAGGTCACACGACAAACTATCATCTTGTCTGAAACCTCGTTCGGTATTGAAGGGCTCCGAGAGGTCCTTTCCGACTTTAACTGCTGATCTTGTGCCTGTTAAAGTTATCCTGCATAGCCGAATTAATTTTGCAGGAATGCCAAACGTAGACATGGCTTTATACACCTCTGAACGGATAGGGCTGCCGAATGCGGCTTTATAGTCGACGAGTAGATGGAATGTATCGATGCGTTTTTCGTGGGTTTTTTCCAGGATTTGGCGCAGAGTGAACATCTGGTCAATGGTGGATTTGCCAGGTCGGAAGCCACATTGGTATGATCCAATAATGTCATTGACCATTGCCTTAAGTCGTTCATACAGTACGCTGGATAGCACTTTATATGCAATGGGAAGGAGACTTGTTTCCATTTTTGTGTCCACAGGATGCTGAGGTTCCAATTATTGGGCATGCATTCTTCTAGCCAAGTTGTACTAATCAGCTGGTGCATGCTCCTTACCAGCATCTGACCACCAGTCTTGAATAGTTCGGCTCTTGCTACTTTATTATTCTTCAGCCGATTGATTGATATTCTGATCTCATCTTGGCTAGGTGGTATACACCCTATACCGTCATCTATTATTGGTTCTAGGGTATCCACTTCACTGCTACTATTTGATACCAGAAGTTTCTCAAAATGCTCCTTCCAGTGGCAAATCGTTTTTGGTAAAGATCGATTAAAATTTAGGGGATGAAATGGACCAAAAAATTTATTTTTGTCGATTTTTCTGGTCGCTCCAGAGACCGTAATTATGGCCCGAACATCGCGAAGTTAACCAAGGCGTGGATTTTTATTATTTTTATATTTCGTGAGGTTTTTTATTTTTCCTTGCACTAAAAATCAAAGTTAAATCAAAGTCCCCCTTTAGCATATCCTTAGTCGTTTTCAGTGCCAATCCGTACCAATATTTAATGACATTATGAAAACAAGTTAATTGTATTTACATTTCATAAAGAAAAAACAATAACAACGACAGGAACAACAACCGCAACAACAATACCAGCAATATGGCACAAATAAACATTGATAGGACGAAGGGTTGGTTGGGGGGTAGAGAATATCTTCATACAATTGGTATAATTCAATTACCACACTTGGTTGGTAATCCCGAGCACTTGAAAACCAGAACAGGAAAGTGAACCCCTCTCAATCAACAGCTATGCCAGGCAATAGTCACGCACTTAAATTTAATAACTTTTAATAACACTAATAAAGCCCAAGTAGAAATATGAAGAAGAAGAACAAATAACAACAACAAGAACAAAAAATCGCAACCACCAAACGCTCAAGGGTTTTGTCTGGCTTCGAAGTAGAGTCAAAGGGAGACTGGTTGTCTGCAACCACTCAGCGGAGAATCAAACAAACAAACTGCCAAGTCATCCATCCATCCGTCCGACCAACAAGCCACCTTCGGGCTTTAAGTGAAGTTAACAACCAATAATTTCTATTTTTTCCCGTTTCCATCTTCTGCCACAAACAAGGATGGGAACTCAACAAAATTCCACCTATGCTATAGAGTGGTAACAAGGACCAGCCACCACCAACCATCCCCCTCTCTATGAAAATATAAAGCGTTCCGCTTAACTTTAACATGACTTGGCTTTATGTTTCAAGAAGTAATGTGTTTTTTTGTTCGGAATGAGTGAAACCACGAACATAGACACCATCAGTCAGTTAGACAGACAGAGAGTCAGTCAGTCAACCAGTCATTAGACCATTCTTTTTTTGTATAACGCAGAAAGAAGTTAAGAAGTTGTTTCTCTACGGCCCAAAAATTTGTTGACATAAAACAAATTACAAGAGATCAAAAAACCACCCTCCCCGCTAGGTAGTCTCCGCAGTTATGGATTATGGATGAAGGAACGACAACGTCTGGTGTCTTGTTGAATGTGTAACATTTATGAGAGAATAAATTAGACAAGACAGTGGTTAAAGGAGGGATGATATAATATAAGGACCTACAAAAATTTTTTAAAGGTCCCCGAGAAGGCGTGGATTTTCTACAAAATATTTTTATTTTTTTCTGGTATCAAATAGTAGTGACGAAGAGGATACCCCAGAACCAATAATAGATGACGGTATAGAGTGGTACACCACCTAGCCAAGATGAAGTCAGAATATCAATCAATCGGCTGAAGAATAATAAAGCAGCAGGAGCCAACGGGTTACAAGCCGAACTATTCAAGACTGGTGGTCAGATGCTGGTAAGGAGCATGCACCAGCTGATCCGCACAATTCGGCTAGAAGAATGCATGCCCAATGATTGGAACCTCAGCATCCTGTGGCCCGTGCACAAAAAAGGAGACAAGATGATATGTGCCAACTATAGAGGAATTAGCCTTCTTCCCATCGCATATAAAGTGCTATCCAGCGTGCTGTGTGAACGATTAAAGCCATTGGTCAGTGACATTATTGGACCATACCAATGCGGCTTCAGACCTGGCAAATCCACCATTGACCAGATTTTCACTCTGCGCCAAATCCTGGAAAAAACCCACGAAAAACACATCGACACATACCACCTATTCGTTCAGAGGTGTATAAAGCCATGTCTGCGTTTGCTACTCTTGCAAAATTAATTCGGCTATGCAGGATAACTTTAACAGGCACAATATCAGCAGTTAAAGTCGGAAAGGACCTAACGGAGCTCTTTAATACCCAACGAGGACTCAGACATGGTGATAGTTTGTCGTGTGACCTTTTTAACATCCTGCTGGAAAAGGTCATACGAGAGGCTAAGGCGAACAGAAATGGCACTCTGTACACCAAACAACACATGTTACTCGCCTACGCCGATGACATCGACATAATGGGTCGAACATTGAGAGCGGTAACAGCCACCTTTGAACAAATTGGGAAGGAGTCTGCCAAAGTGGGTCTTGCAGTAAACGGCTAGAAGACCAAGCTGATGGAATCAACGTGTAAGACGTCAAGTAGACTCGGACCAACTGTGGAACTTGAGAACTACAGCTTCGAGGTAGTCAAAGATCCAGAAGGCATATAAACGCGAACCAGCTGATGATTCACGCAGAAGAGGAAGGCCACGAATACGATGGAAAGATCAAGTCGGTATAAGCAGCAAGCAGGATAACTTTAACAGTTAAAGTCGGAAAGGACCTCTCGGAGCCTCTTTAATACCGAACGAGGATTCAGACAAGATCATAGTTTGTCGTGTGAACATTTTAACATCCTGCTGGAAATGGTCATACGAGAGGCAAAAGTGAACAGAAAAATGGCACTCTGCACACCAAACAACACCAGTTACACACCTACCCCGATGACATCGACATAATGGGTCGAACATTGAAAGGGGTAACAGCTATCTTTGAACAAATTGAGAAAGAGTCTGCCAAAGTGGGTCTGGCAGTAAAAGGCGAGAAGACCAAGGTGATGGTATCAATGCGCAAGACCTCCAGTAGACACGGACCAACTGTGGAACTTGAGAACTACAGCTTCGAGGTAGTCAAAGATTTTATATACCTTGTTACCGTCGTAAATAAAACGAATGACATAAGTTTTGAGAAGGATAGTGATGGTTTCGGAGAACGATAGTGATGGTCAACCGATGCTACTATGGTCTGAGCAAACAACTCAAAAGCAAGGCCACCTCCCACCAGACCAAACTCACACTCTAGAAGACGCTGATACTACCCGTGGTGTTATATGAATCAGAAGCATGGGTACTTACGCAAGCAGATGAGGCAGCTCTTGCAGTGTTTGAGAGAAAAATTATCCAAAAAATCTATGGGCCGATCTGCGTTGACGGTGAATATCACCGTCGAATGAACCATGAATTGTACCAACTATTCTAGGACATCGACATTGTTAGACGTATTGAGCTGCAGTGACTACGTTGGCTAGGACATGTTGTGAGAATTTATGAAGATGCCCCAGCCCAGAAGGCATATGAAATCGAACCAGCTGATGGTTCACGCAGAAGGGGAAGGCCACGAATACGATGAAAAGATCAAGTCGAAGACAACATTGCCGAAAATGGTCTTTCAAATTGGAAAAACTGCGCAAAAGACCGATGCGCCTGGAAATCTTTTCTAAGCTCGGCCTATGGAACGAAAGTTCTGTCACAAGCCAGCTAAGTAAGTAAGTAAATTTCTTCAAGCATCCACACAAGTCGTGGATTTTTTAAAAATATTTTTTTCAAGGATCCACACAAGGTGTGGGTTTTTTTAAAAATCCACGCCTTGTTGAAGACCCCTAAAATATTTTTAAAACAGACACACCTGATGTTTGCCTTTGGGAAAATATTTTTAAAAAATCCGCGCCTTGATGAGGTCTTAAAAAATATTTTTAAATACTACGCACCTTTATAAGGTCCTGATAACATTTCTTTTCACAATGAAGACCTGAAAAAATATTTTTTACCACTGTCTTCTGCCCTCCCCCTGGAAACATGCAGTGTACCTTGTGAAGTGCTCGTTAAGTGCCGCAAGTGCTCTGGGAAGAATTCGAGAAATGACAAACATATTTACTCAATTTTTGACAGTGAACAAACAATTATTTTCAATCAACACACAACGTGAGTTTTCGGGATATAAAAATCGTGGAACACAGATACACACAGACGCACGTTCGCTCGTACACACACTTGAAAATGATGACTGTAACCAACAACAAAAATCGTGAACAAAAATATTTCCCATTAATCAACCATCAAACATCCTTACAAAAACAATTCAACCCCCCTCCCTCCCTCCTTCCAACCATACCGACCAGGAACAAACGACAGTTCCACGAGTATCAAATTTTGTAATAACCGGTAACAACAACAACAGCGAACAACAAATACCAACAAAATAATATTTGTTTCTGGTTACAAGTTTCCGGTTACACCGACGAACCGCCGAATTTGATGGACGTTGGCAGGGCAGGACGGTGGGAAGGATAACTGGAGTACTCTGCTCTGCCAATAAGGAAACCATAACAAGTAAACAAGCCCTACGGCCGCATAATTCAATTTTTCTGCTCGTTTTGCAAAACGCTTTGCGCTGAGCGGGTGAGCGTGCAGGCACACGCATGGTTGTGTGCCCAGCACCGGCGTTTAACACCATTGGGAATTGTTGCCATTGTTGAATTAGTCGTAGAGTGAAAAAATACTACGAATCGAAATTAACGGCACGTGCCTGTTGATCCTTTGTCATGCGGGGGACACAGGGAATACGAGAGAAAGGGGAGAAAGAGAGAGCTAGAGTTTATTTGAAACAAGTGAAGTTTGTCCACATGAGTCCCCGCCGGCTTTAGAGGCGTTAAATTCAAGGCACACGTTGGCCGTCAGGATGCCTCACTTCTTGTTGTTCTTCCTGCCATGTGGTTGGATGGTTGGTTGGCTAGTGGGATCGAGCGTGTGCCATCGACTCTCAAAAGTGTGCCAGGGCGTTTAGTTTGCAACAAAAGTAAACAGGCGAACTGACATGTCGCAGCAGCCACTTGCCAGTCGTCGTCGTCGAGAAATCCCCTTGGCAAATATGGAATGGGATTTAACCAAAATATTTATTTGTTTGTAATTAAGGCTGTAATGTAGAATAGCATCCTCGCAATGCCAGGACCAGCTGGTTTTTATTTTTTGTCCCAAAACATGAAAATAGATTTGTTATCCTGTTATGCATGTTGTTTATCATTTTCGACAAAAAGCGCATTTCGTTCATTCTTCAGCCTCGTGTTCGCAATGTCACTTCGTACTCCAAGTGGCATGTTCGATAATTTTTTGTGGGTCACGTGTCCTTTGATGTATCATTAAGTCCCTTTTTCAAGAGGCTTGTGTCAAATAGGCAGGGCGGATAAAATCTTTACTAACGATCCATTAATCCAAACACTTGTTCCAGAACATCGTGAAGGTTGTCAGGCTGGATGTATCAAGGATAACACAATACTTCGATAATTCGCTTTTGTAATCCGAAGATAATAAAAATAATTATCATAGCTTTTGTAGAGCTTCATGGGAGAGAACATTTCCCATGAATCTTTAGAGACACCAAATGGGAGAAGAATTAAAATGAAAATATAAGGCTTCCAGGGAGAAGACTTTTGGGGATTTCCATGAGAACGCGGTCAAGGATATTCAAAGGCTTGGATGTCTTAACAATATTGTTTAAAATACCAAGAATTTTTTAAAGGACATCAAGGGACCTACACAAGGCGTGGATTTTTATATCCTTCATCACACTGTGGTACAGGGACGAACCCTATTGAAATTGAGAAAATCGGTTCACATTTAGATATAGCTCCCATATATATTTTGTCCGATTTAAGGTAAATAGTGTACTAAAGTCCCTTAATATATTTCGGTTTGCACGAAATTTGGCACAGCGTAATGAATTAGTTGATGTTCTTTTAAATCCACGCCTTGTATAGGACTTCGAAACAAAACTTCTTCTTCTTTGCTGGCTTCTGACAGAACTTTCGTTCCATAAGCCGAGGTTAGAAAAGATTTCCAGGCGCTTCGGTCTTTTGCGCAGTTTTTTTTTTCAATTTGAAAGGCCATTTTCGGCGATGTTGTCTTCGACTTGATCTTTCCGTCGTATTCGTGGCCTTCCCCTTCTGCGTGAACAATCAGCTGGTTCGCTTATATATACATTCTGGGCTGGGGCATTTTCATCCATTCTCACAACATGACCTAGCCAACGTAGTCGCTGCAGCTCAATACGTCTAACAATGTCGATGTCCGAGAATAGCCGGTACAACTCATGGTTCATTCGACGGCGATATTCACCGTCAACGCAGATCGGCCCATAGATCTTTCGGAGAATTTTTCTCTCAAACACTGCAAGAGCTGTCTTATCTGCTTGCGCAAGTCCCCGTGCTTCTGATACATATAACAGCACGGGTAGTATCAGCGTCTTGTAGAGTGTGAGTTTGGTTTAGAGGGAGTTGGCCTTGCTTTTGGGTTGTTTGCTTAGACCATAGTAGCATCGGTTGGCCATCACTATCCTTCTCCGAATTTCAAAACTGATGTCATTCGTTTTATTTATGGTGGTACCAAGGTATATAAAATCTTTGACTACCTCGAAGCTGTAGTTCTCAAGTTCCACAGTTGGTCGGAGTCTACTGGACATCTTGAGAGTTGATACCATCAACTTGGTCTTCTCGCCGTTTACTACCAGACCCACTTTGGCAGACTCCTTCTCAATTTGTTCAAAGGCGGCTGTTACCGCTCTCAATGTTCGACTCATTATGTCGATGTCATTGGCTTAGGCGAGTAACATGAGTTGTTTGGTGTACAGAGTGCCATTTCTGTTCATCTTTGCCTCTCTTATGACCTTTTCCAGCAGAATGTTAAAAAGGTCACACGACAAACTATCATCTTGTCTGAAACCTCGTTGGGTATTAAAGGGCTCCGAGAGGTCTTTTCCAACTTTAAAAGCTGATCTTGTGACTGTTAAAGTTATCCTGCATAGCTGAATTAATTTTGCAGCAATGGCAAACGCAGACATGGCTTTAAACACCTCTGAACGGATAGGGCTGTCGAATGCGGCTTTATAGTCGACGAATTGGTGAAATGTGTCGATGCATTTTTCGTGGGTCTTTTCCAGGATTTGGCGCAGAGTGAAAATCTGGTCAATGGTGGATTTGCCAGGTCTGAAGCCGTATTGGTATGGTCCAATAATGCCATTGACCATTGGCTTCAGTCGTTCACGCAGCACACTGGATAGCACTTTATATGCGATGGGAAGGAGACTTATTCCTCTATAGTTGGCACATATCGTCTAGTCTCCTTTTTTGTGCACGCGATATAGGATGCTGAGGTTCCAAGCATTGGGCTTGTATTATTCTAGCCAAATTGTACTAATCAGCTTGTGCATGCTAATCTGACCACCAGTTTTGAATAGTTCGGCTTGTAGCCCATCGGCTTGGCTAGGTGGTATACACTATATACCATCATCTATTATTGGTTCTGGGTTATCTTCTTCACCGCTACTATTTGATACCAGAAGTTTTTCAAAATGTTCCTTCCAGATCCTCAGCACGCTGTCTGTATCTGTCACCAGGTTTCCTTCTTCATATCTAAATGAGGATGTGCCTGCACCAAAGCCTTCGGTTTGGTGTTTTACCCTTTGGTAGAATTTTCGGACTTCATTCTGACTCCTGTACATCTCGATTTGCTCACGCTCACATTTTTCTTGATCTTTCTTCTTTTTTCTTAAAATACGTTTCTCGAAACAAAACTTTCTTTAAAAATTTGGCAGTAGTCCTTCTTTTATTGTTCTGCGATGCGAATAAAAGAAACATTTTATTTTCTTTATTGAGTCACCGAATGTGGTCCCAATTTATCCTGCAGCCACTGCATATCCTCGACAGTTGTCTATTGTCATGACATAAAATATGTATTAACTTATTCTAATTTATTTGTTATGTTAACATAAAAAATATTGACATTTTGTTATTGTTGTTGTGTTTTTTATTGTTGATGCTCCTGCTGTGTATTTTGTGGCGGCATGGACTACCTGCTATTTTGGCAAAGCTCGAAATGGAGAAAAAAAATTGTATTTAGGAAAACGTTTGCCAAGAAAAACGTTTAGTAAACCTCTATGCTAAGAAGGGGAGGGAGAGGTGGTGGTTTGGGGTATACCTTTGTTGGCTTTTTTGTTTTGGCCACCATCTTTAATTCCAAGCATAAAATAAAAAAAATTTAGATGAACAACTTTTTCTGGGTCCATAGTTTCCATTTGATGGTGAGCTTTTTTCTGTGAGAGATTTGAGATCACAGTCGTCAACTGGCAATTATGTAGGATATTTAATGGTCCATGGTCTGGGAATGAATATGCCTTATATAGGTGCTCATAATGAAGCCATTATTTAGCCTCAAAACTAAATTGAAGAAATTAGGATAAAGGATGTTATAGGATGTCATGTAGAAAAATATTGTTATGGAGGAAAGAGGCTGGGTCTTCAATTCTGTAACTCTAAGGACCAACAAAGTCTCCAAAAAAAAAAATCAAATTTTTATTTAAATTTTTGGTCACAATCCAACGAAATCTCTCACCCCTACCTTCTGAGCTATATTTAGAATACATTTTATTACATAAAATTCTACCAACACATACATAGCCCAATGCAAGGTAAACATTTAGATTGTCGCCATATACCAACAGTCACATATAGCTTTTATTGATGTTGCTGTTATATGACTAAATTTTGTTTCACATAAGTACACACACACACACATTATTTACCCAGCCAACTAACCGACCAACCAATCCGCCAACCAACGATGCAAAGCAAATAAAACCTGTGCAACAATACAAAGGTAAATACGGGCCAAACCGAAAAAAACTTCGTTACACATTCCCATTCACGGCCCACAGCCACCCACACACATGCATGAAACGACCACTCACCTCCTCCAGGTGAGTTTGTTTTTATAATGCAAACTTGTTTACATTCTGGAAAATCTTGAGAATTGCCAAATTCTCAAGTACCAAAACTAAAAATAAACAGCACACATGCAGGTAGGTAGGTCGGAGGTACATATTCACGGATTCTAATGCCAAAAATAAAAACTTTTGGCATGCAAGCCCATAAAGATATGACCGATTTATTTGTTAGCATTTGCTTTGGAGCTATAAAAATAATATTTGGAAAATTAGGCTTTCATGGAGGAGTATAAAAATAACAATTTGGGAAAATATAACAACAAAATGGGTGTGTTTGTTTATGTCGTGAAATATTTATAATTTCCGATCCTTAAAAATATTTGTTTCTGGAAAAAATATTCTTAAACCAGTAAGGAAAGTAGTAAAGTCGGTATGACCGACTATATGATACCCTACACAACCTTCACGAAAATCTAACTTTCTGTGCTACCACATTCTGAACTTGGGCAATATTGCGCGACATTTACACCATCTTGACCGACTAGAGGTCAACAAATATTACTAATATTCAGTAGAGGTCTTCTAATTACTTGTCCAGATACCCTTTACCGTGGGCTGTGTTGTGATGTTCGGCTTTCAATTGTGGCCTATAGATCGACTCGAAAAAAAAACAAAAAAAAAAAAAAGGAAAGTTCAAACGTCGAACGGGGCCCACTATATGATACCCTTCACCACTTTGGATACATGCAAGAGATGCTAATATATACAATATACTGTAGATAGAACAGACATATAATTTTTGGAGGACCATTGAATGGGGCGAAACTAAATATGTGATCTACATAGATATTTGAACCTATTAAAAAAACCCATACACATACCATTCTGAAATCTATGAAAATTTCTATGTCAATCGGATTCTTTTGTGTACCATTTGAATGAAATCGAGCAAAATAATGCGTGTGGAGCTATATGTAAATCTGGACCTAATTGAGCAACCGTGGCATATAACGTGGCATATGGAACAGACGTAGGCTCCTCGGTG
>NW_026876270.1:0-19341 GCF_032173495.1 Musca vetustissima
ACGACCATCCAACAAGGCGTGGATTTTTTAAAGAATATTTTTTCAACGACCATCCAACAAGGCGTGGATTTTTTAAAGAATATTTTTTCAACGACCATCCAACAAGGCGTGGATTTTTTAAAGAATATTTTTTCAACGACCATCCAACAAGGCGTGGATTTTTTAAAGAATATTTTTTCAACGACCATCCAACAAGGCGTGGATTTTTTAAAGAATATTTTTTCAACGACCATCCAACAAGGCGTGGATTTTTTAAAGAATATTTTTTCAACGACCATCCAACAAGGCGTGGATTTTTTAAAGAATATTTTTTCAACGACCATCCAACAAGGCGTGGATTTTTTAAAGAATATTTTTTCAACGACCATCCAACAAGGCGTGGATTTTTTAAAGAATATTTTTTCAACGACCATCCAACAAGGCGTGGATTTTTTAAAGAATATTTTTTCAACGACCATCCAACAAGGCGTGGATTTTTTAAAGAATATTTTTTCAACGACCATCCAACAAGGCGTGGATTTTTTAAAGAATATTTTTTCAACGACCATCCAACAAGGCGTGGATTTTTTAAAGAATATTTTTTCAACGACCATCCAACAAGGCGTGGATTTTTTAAAGAATATTTTTTCAACGACCATCCAACAAGGCGTGGATTTTTTAAAGAATATTTTTTCAACGACCATCGAACAAGGCGTGGATTTTTTAAAGAATATTTTTTCAACGACCATCCAACAAGGCGTGGATTTTTTAAAGAATATTTTTTCAACGACCATCCAACAAGGCGTGGATTTTTTAAAGAATATTTTTTCAACGACCATCCAACAAGGCGTGGATTTTTTAAAGAATATTTTTTCAACGACCATCCAACAAGGCGTGGATTTTTTAAAGAATATTTTTTCAACGACCATCCAACAAGGCGTGGATTTTTTAAAGAATATTTCAAATATTATCCCAAGAGGTGTGAATTAAAAAAAATTAAACCTATTAAAAAAAAAATAAAATTATCACATTTAATGTTCAAATTAAATAATTAAATATTTCAACATTCCTATTTAGATATATTTGAACGTGGTTAAATAAACCATGACAAAATTATTTGCCAAGTTTGTTGTTGTTTTGGTGTTTGTTTGTGTGTGTGTTTTGCTATAGTTTTCGTTACGGTTTATAAACCACATAGCAACAAAACCCTACGCGTTATGTGGTAATGTTTTATCGGTTTCATTATGGATTCAAATAAAATTAGTTGGCAAATAACAATGCAACCGATTTACAACAACGACTAAACACTGATGTTCGTCGGCATTTCGAGGAAAAAAATCCTGCGATAATACATTTGTAAATACCTCTATAAAATCACAACATGAACATAGATGGCTAATAAAAATAATAATTAAAATATTGGGCTGAACAGCATAAAAATAAAATGCAAATAAAAAACTTAAGATTTGCAGAAATAAAAAATACAGTACTTGTAAAATTTAATATAATTCCGCTCATAGTCCCCTTCGAATATAACTCTCTACTCTTTCTTATTTACTTCCGAATTATTATTTTTTAGCTTTTTCCCATGAAAATGTCACACTAAATATTTTGCAGTAATTTCACATAATAATCCATATCAATCATACGTAATATGACATACCACACAAAATAGAGAACAACAACACAATAACAACGAATAAAAGAATGATATATGTATGTATGCATGTCTGTATGTGTAGAATATGTGAACTATTGTCACAAATAGTGACTGCGCGAACAAACAAACATTCGGACGAATTGTGTACATTATAAACATAAAACACTAGCAAAAGTCATTTCTAGTTTTTATGATTACTTCCAAAATTTATTTGAACTAATATTTCAAAAAACGGAAAAATAAGAAAAAAAACAGCGAAACGACCAAAACTGAATGTTGTTAAAAATATGCGATTGGTAGTAAAGTTCTAATGTACATTTTTGTCAACCCCACTATTAGAGTAAAGAAAATAGAGTAATAGTATATTATTTATGGGAGGGAGCTACATCTTTAAAATGAGGTACTTTCGATTTGATATACAATTTGTAACACATGAAAAATGGAATTTCGGAGAGGGTTAAAAATGCTTACCTTTTAGAAAATTTCAAATGTGTATAAGATATGCATCTGACCGGTACACCTAGCTGCAAATACAAGAATATTTAAATTTAGTTAATATGGTGTATAAAAATCACGAGCCTTTATTGGGGAAGGAGGAGTAGGCTAATGGATCCCATTATCGGAGTTAATCTATGTTTGGCTGATGGATCCCATTATCGGAATTAATCTATGTTTGGTAAAAATATTGCGATGTGCTGGAATTAATTAATTTACAATTTTAGCCCCATTTTTGGAGGAGGTAACTGAAGAGCTAGAGGGAAGTTTGAACTATTTTGCGATATTCAAAGTTTGGACCTTGAATTCTTTGGTGTACCATTTGTATGAAATTGAGTAAAAATATGTATGGGAGCTATATATAAACACATGGACCTAATTGAGTACCCATTTGTTTTTTGTTATCACTCTATATTCATTTTAATACTGCCAAATTTCGTGTAAATCGAACAAACACAGGCCCTTCGTTGTACCATTTATATAAAATCGAACGAAAAAAATATACAAGACATATATCAACATCTGAAAAGATTTCAACAAACCTTATCACACAACATTTTTTCCTCAATTGCATTCGCTATGAAAAATTTTGCTCAATCGGACAAGTATTGGGCGTTTGGTGTATCATTCATAAAAAAAATCGGACGAAACTATATATGGGAGCTGTATCGAAATCTGAACCGATTTTAACAACATTTTGTCTCAATCGGACAAATATTGGGAGTTTGGTGCATCATACACATAAACGAAACGGACGAAACTATATATGGGAGCTATATCTAAATCTGAATGGATTCCAACAAAACTTCGCATACATAGGTATGGACCTGATTAAGTTCGCTGTACAAAATTGTGTCCCAATCGGACAAATATTGGGGGTTTGGTGCATCATTTACATAAAATCAGACGAACCTATATATGGGAGCTGTATGTAAATCTGAGCCGATTTCAATAGGGTTCGTCCTTGGGTCCAATGAGTGAACTTTGCCAAATTTCATTCAATTTGGATCATAAATGCGACCTGTACTTTATTCACAAGAAACGGACGTAACTATATATGGGAGCTATATCTAAATCTGAACCGATTCCAACAAAACTTCGCATACATAAGTATGGACCTGATTTAGTAAGCTGTACAGAATTGTGTCCCAATCGGACAAATATTGGGGGTTTGGTGCATCATTTACATAAAATCAGACGAAACTATATATGGGAGCTGTATGTAAATCTGAGCCGATTTCAATAGGGTTCGTCCTTGGATCCAATGAGTGAACTTTGCCAAATTTCATTCAAATTGGATCATAAATGCGATCCGTACTTTGTTCACAAGAATACATGGACGGACGGACTGGCATGCGTAAATCGACTCAGAAAGTGATTCTATGCATATTTTCAAAAGGAACCATGGGTCTCGATTGATTTTGCCTGTTACAAACATATGCACACAGTGTGGTGAAGGGTATAAAAATTACCACTCTTGAGGGTACCACCCATATAACCTTATTCCCGAATTTTCTATATCCCCCATATATACCCCATTCGCTTGTGTCCCAATCGGACAAATATTGTGGGTCATAAATGCGACCCGTACTTTGTTCGCAAGAATACATGGACGGACGGACTGGCATGCGTAAATCGACTCAGAAAGTGATTCTATGCATATTTTCAAAAGGAACCATGGGTCTATCTCGATTGATTTTACCTGTTACAAACATATGCACACAGTGTGGTGAAGGGTATAAAATGACTTTTTTGCGTACCCCCATATAACGTTATCCCCGATTTTCTATATCCCCCATAAACTATACCCCCCAACATAGGACTTGCCATCGCCTGATATTTCATTTATAAAAATTGAAAATTTCGATAATTTGGGGGAGGTACCAGAAGGAGTAGGTAATGTGTTGTAGAAAGTTTGGTTTAAATCGGATAGTTCATTCGCATGGTATTATAAAATTATTTTTTTGCACAATTTTGACCATATTGTGGTTTAGGTACCAGAAAGAGTGAACCGATATTCCCAATTTTCGAACTTGCACTATGTTTGGAACAAATATTACAATGCGCAAAATTTGATCAGCCGGCTAGACAGACGGACGGACATTTGTAAACCAATTCCGAATTTTCTGAAGCGGATTTGGTCCAAAGAAACATATGGTCTAATACAATATTTTTATAAGGCACATTTTTACATATGATTTAGGCGGTCAAAAAAAAAAAACAAATAAAAAACTGCCACAAAGTTAAACGTCTAAATTTAATTTTTTTTTTTTCAAGAAAAGTCGGAAATCTCTTCAAATTTTAGAATAAGTTTAGATTTGTTCGAATTGGTCACCTTTGGCACGAATTATGGCCTTCAAACTGCCAATGAAACCGTCACACGCTGCCTGAATGTTGCTCTACGGTATTTTGGTCCATTCCCGGCGAAACGCTTGCTACAGGTGATCGACACTTTGGTATTTTTTAGTGCAAACCTTGCTTTTCAAAATACTCCAGACACAATAGTCCATTTAGTGGCCATTGGGCGCTGGAAATGAAGCGAAGAACCTCATTTTGTAACCATTCTTGGGTGGCGCGTGCTGAGTGCGATGGTCCTGTTGGGATGTCCAAGGCCTGCGTCCAAAATGTTTGCGTGCCTAATATAATAATACTACACTCTCCAGAATATTTTCGCGATAATATTCGGCATTTATTCTGATGCCACAGTCGATAAAAACGAGCGGAGAGCGACAATCGGCTGTTATGGCGGCACACACCATCACCATGGCCGGCGCTTGAGTTCTGGTGGCCAACCGAAGGTGCACATTTTCAGCTGACCTCTTTGGCATTTTGTTTGTTTACAAACTGCTGGACAATGAAAGTTTTCTCATAGGAAAAAACCAAATTCGACAGTTCACCACTTTCGACCAAACGAAGCAGTGCATTAGCTCTTCTATATTTTCTTTCTGCTGCGGTGTAAGTTATTGCACTTTTTGGAATTTCAATGGCTTTACCCAGAGCTCATTTTTCAATATTTGCCGAATAGAATATTGCGACATGTTCAGCTCACAAGCCATTTTTAGGCCACTGCGACGCGGATTTCGATCAAGTCGCTTCTTTACTTTTCGAACCATTTCTGCTGATGTTGCCGTTTTCTCCCGTCCACTTCCTTGACGTCGAGCTACGCTACCAGTATCACGGTAACGACCGATGGTACGAGACACAAAAGATTTATTCACATTTAAATATTGGAGTGCTCTAACGATATCGAGCGAAATAAAAGGAAATCACACTATCACACTTGAATTCCACATCACGAATAACTTTTTTCTGGAAAATTCTCACCAAAATGCATTTGTATGATTGTAAACAATATAATGGAATTGGAATTTTTTAACAGAGTGGCTTAGAAATAACAGCAGTCTGAAGTTGGTTGCAGTTTTTTCATCTCACCCTGTATATCATGTTCAAAGATGGGACCCATCGGTTCATCCCTTCCGGAAAATCGGTCCTCCCCAGAAGGAGATACAGCCAATTGGGTTTAAAAATATTCCCAAAATACATACAACACCAAAAAATTTGGAGTACCATAATATCAGGGTGTTGTAAATTTTGAATGTCCACGTTACGGACTTCCAACACACAACATACATGCGAAGACTAATTGCGATGTGTTCACCTAGTGAAACCTACACACCACCATGTAAATATTCTTAGTAGTAAGTTTTCTTGTTTAGTGTGTTAGTTGTGAGTTAGAGTGACTATGTAACTCTCAATAAAGCCACCAGCCAGAGCACAAGTGTCGTTTCCAAGAAATAGTTACAACATGTTATGGGCTCAGGAGGACCCTAAGTACAAAGTACCCAGTCGTAGCATAGAGCCAGTGCAAATATAAGGATGACTGAAGGAGCAGTAAGTGTATGCTCAGGATGACTCTGAAGAAGAAAAATACTAGGAGTATACATGTCCGGCACGCCTATGGAGAAGTGTGTCACTCCAGTGGAACGTGGTTGTTCGTGTGTCGAAAGTCAGCGATAATGTGTTACAAGAGTGTCAGTAACACATGACCCCGGAAAGAGTGAATCTGAGTAAGACTAGAGTGGATTGTGTGAGAAAGGAAGACAGTGGAAAGTGACCGATTTGTGTGATCGAAGGTGCAAAACGAAAAGGGCATTGAGAGTCATTCCAGTCTGTATAACCGAATGTCGGGTATGTTATGTCGTGTGATGACAACATACGCATCTGGAATAATGCATGTGTTGCATTGGAATTGTCAGAGCACAAATCTGCAAGAGAAATCAGTGCTGGTCCACCAATGTGTGTGGGAGTAAATTTCTGTGGAAGAGGATGCAGATTTGGAAAACTCGAGCGATGAGTACGTGGTAGCGACAACAAAAGGGTGCGATTGCCGAGGCGCACAATAAGAGTCAGCAACAACAACGCACGCTGGGTTGAGCGGTAGGCAAAGTGGCGATTAATTCAAAAAATGAACTTTAACTTTAATAACCGTTTTTGGTACCGAATGAAAGAAGATAAAATTCTACATCAATAATTGCCAAAATAAAAGTTCTTAGTTGTTTACTTTATTTGTAGTGGGTCTTCAAAGTTCAGTAATTATTATTATTTTTGCGCGCATTGGTTAAAAGTGAAAATTTGCATATTTCCAGTAATAATATTTTTAATAAAGACTTCTAAAAGTGAAAATTTTATTATGGAGCCGTCTACTTCAGGTGTTTGAGCATATGAAAAATATTTGTTTGTTTAGATAAATGTTTTGGAAATATAAAAAAATAATAAGGAAATTGCTCCAGAATTGAGGTATTTTTGATGTTTGTATTGGATTTCAACTGAATTATCAGTGAAGCTTAGTAAAACTGCTTATATTTTCTTAAAATATGAAGTTTAAGCTTATAAATTCCAGAAAAACTTTTTGCCAATTTGGTGCATTTTTTGACTTATTAAAGAATTGGTAAAATAACCCAGCTAAATGAAGAATCTCAGGAAGCCAGAAATAAGGACTCCAAAACACTTTGGGAACACTATTGGGAACAATTTTCCAGTAAATTTAGTCTGGGAAAATACAATAGAAGACGTCTTTAATAGATTTCTTTCGAGCAAGAGGAAGAGTTGTAAAAAGAAAATACAGCAAATGTCTCAGACTGCTTATCCTTACCCAAAAGAAAAATGATAATGGTGACGAAGATGATGAAGATTATTTTAACGAATTGTATGATGACTGACAAGTAAATGATTATTAAGTAAATTAATTTTATAATTGTTGTGAAGTAAATTATGATTATGAAATTAATAACACTGTTAAAATTAATGAAATGACGTAAATAAAATACCGTACATTTATATTTTTTAGTTATTTTTTCCTGTAATGGTTGTTTGTTTTATTTTTATACTATGATTTGTGTTTATGAATATGAATCAATAAGATATAACAATATTTTCTAATGTAACTTTTTTAAATATGTGGAATTATGGAAGAAAAAAATCGGATTTTAATTTAAAATTTTGGGTATATAAATACAGATTAAATATTTATTAATTTTTATTTTTTAAGAACAATTCTTTTTTCCTAAAAACACATTAAGTATGCTCTAATTTTTAATTGGATTTCCTAATTTATCATTTTTATTTGATTAGTTATAGCGAAAATTGTGATATAAGACCACTTTTTCCAAAATACAAAAAATGCCATAAAATATTGAAACAAAAATTTATATTAATTTTTTTGTTTTTCTAATTATGTGTTTTTATTTATGTATAAATATCCATCAATAAAAAATAACAATGTTTTAAAATTACTGCTTTCCTGAATTAATCGCCATTTTGCCTACCGCTCAACCCACTGTGCAACGCAGGTAGTGACAAAAATAGTTCGCGCACAAGTAGTGGCAACAGAGCCCCAGGCAGCGAAAAGGTCGAGCAGAGAAATCCCCACAAGCTTGCGTACACCGTTAGTGATGTGATTGAAAAAAAAAACATGACAAGAAGGAGCATTGTGTGTTTGCCTAACGGTGTAACGATACATTTTATGATGCGTAATTTGTTTATAAGAAGTCTCTGGCGGAATAGAACGGGTAAGATCAGCGTGTTGTTTATGTAACCTGCAAATCAGTTTTATGACAGTTGACAATGAAGCGGTAAGATGTCGTGAAGAAGAAAATAGTGCGCAATAAACGACGAGCAAAAAGGGGAATTGTTTTTGTAATCAGAATATGTTTCTGCCGAGAACAAAAACAACGCAATGATGCCAGTCCAACTGATGGGTCACAGTAACCAATTATGACTATACCAGTATATCGTATTTGGTCAGCACCGGAACTAATATTCCTGAATATTTAGTTTACGTTATAGAACCTCCAAGATCTCTTGAAGTTGCCCTGAAGTCATGAAACTCCCTACTTACGAGTGTTTCTGTCAGTTAGTCTGGAGATGAAAAAGAAACATCTTCGAAAATGAGTTGTATAAATATATAGGGTCTAAGGTTCAAGATAGAACACATAATAGAGATCGCATGCAAACTAGTCCCCCGGACCATAGAGGACCTTTTCATATTTTTAGTCACATTTTCCAATGGAGTTATCAGGACTTCTGAACATTTTCCTATCGTTTATTGTAATATTCCTGTACTCAATACGAAGTAAGTATAAATAAGAAAACGTTTAGTTAGAAATTCAATTAATTTTTCCGGACTTATTTTTACAATAGTCACATTAACTCCTTTTCATTGTCCTTTAGCATGCATCTAATTCGTTTTTTATCATCTTTCATAATCCCGCATTTTCCATTACTTCACATTACTTAGTACATCTAAACATCCTGATTTGGGACAAACAAATGCACATATGATTTCTACCAAAAAAACAATTCTAAAACTCCAACTCAAATACATCATCCATACATGCAGCACAAACACACATTCACTTGCTCGCTCACATATCTATTTATAATTGTCAGTATTGTGTTTTTATTAGAGAAAAAAACTTTTTACATTTCCGTCGTTTGGCGCTAGTTTTCATTCTTTATCCCATTTTTGTCATTCCCGTTGTTGTTGTTGTTTTTGTTGTCCTAGCAGATTTTTGTGTCTTCCAAAAATATACTGACATTTTTTTCGCCAGTTATGTCATATTTATCCTGCATGCTCCAAACATTCACTCTCAACGCAAAGACAACAGAAAGAAACATTTATTCCAGTGCGGACAGGAGGAAACAATAACAGTAGCAGCAGCAACAACAACAAACAGTTAAGTTCAAAACAATAACAAGAAAAACGGCGACTATAACCAGCAGAGACAGAGAAAAAACAAATCATACATGTGTGTAGTGTGTGTGTGTCCGTGTCTGCGTGTGTGTGATGTATATGAAACAGCAATTCACGGAAAATAAACGTTGGCACAGGGAATACCAAGGATAAAGACATCCGTCTAACGACGAATATCATCAACAACAACAACAAAACTCTATTGTTTTTATTTGGTGTTGTTGTTTTGTGTTTTCCTTTGGAAGTTGTATTGTTTATTTCGGACGAAACTGCAGTTTTTTATTATTCAGCAGCGTGTCTCTTTCGGCTTCTTTGGCTTAAAACTGTGCTGCTCGGAGAGAAAACATTTGTCAGAATTTGGAGAAAATATAACGATTGTGAAAAAAAACAAAAACAAGGATTGAGTTTGAAATGAATGAAAGTTGGAGTTTCAGGATGAATAATGCAACTGCAAGCAATAAAACGAAAAAAAAAACAAATGCAAGAGGCAATGAAAAAAGGTTATCGTGGCGGGGATCTACTATGTGGTACACTACTTCGGCCTTAAAGGCCACAGAAAATGATTTTTTTTTCGCTGACGGAAACTGTATGCCTTTAGGGAAAATGAGATTATTCCACAAGGATTTTGGGAAAGGATTAATGGACAAATCTGCGTTCAGTCATTACCACTTTATTCCCTAAGGGGATATCTGAAATGCGAGAAGGTTTAAAAATAAACGTAAAAACAATCGGAGCAGAGCTGTGAAGCAAAAATTATGTTGAGTTTTTGCTCTTATAAAGGAAGTGATCAAAAGTCGTAAATTCATAAAATATTGACCATTTGTGAGGGATGTACCGGAAAGAATGGACAATAGGCCCCATCTTCAGACTTGATCTATGTATTGTATGTTTTGTTAAAACCAGACATTTCTTTCGTTGACATTGGATTTATAAATATTGAAAATGTTAACCCTTTGTGGAGGAGATACCAGGAGTCGATGAATGGGTACCACATACCAACTTTATCTAGGTTTCGTAAAGATTATAGGTTGTACAATGTTTGGTTCAAATCGGACATTCCTTTCGCCTGATTTTGGATTTATAAATATTGATAATTTTGACCATTTTTGGGGGAGGTACCCAAAGGAAATGACCAATTAGTCCCATGTCCGGACTTCATCTAAGCTTGGTAAAGACAATGAACTGTACAAATTTGTTATATTAAAAAAAAAAATAGTATACATTAAAAAAAATCTTGCATAACTTTGATCATTTGTGGGGTCTTCAAACTTGAACTAAGTTTGTGCAAAGTTAGGCTGTAATATGTTTCTCCCTTCGAGCATTCTTGTGCCCACCAGCCAGACATTTGTAGATCGACTCCAAAGTGTATATACCCTTATAAGGCTGATGGTATCACTTTAGAGAACCTTGGGTTCACTTTATAGAACGTTCAACCTGTTTTGAAAATCCGAATGTGCTAAAGACATCAGAGGAGAAACTATTTAACTAACGATTGCTCCTGTGTGAAGAGCGCACGTTGTACAGAACAGGCACAGTTTTCGCTTTGGTGGATGTACTCAAGAAGTACAAAACCGATATTATTGCCTTACAGGAAATGCGATCGAAAGATACAGACGTAAGCAAATCAGACGATTACGCACTGTATTATAGCTGCCTTGAAACGAGACATGAATTTCAATGCGGATTTATGGTTAACAGGAGAATAAAAGACCTCGTCTCCAGATTCACTCCAATAGATGAGTGAATTGCTATAATGGCCGTGACATTAAAATTCTGCTAGGAGATTTTAATGCAAAAATCGGAAGGGAAAATATCTTTGGCCCCACCGTCGGAAAATTCAGCCTTCATGAAGAAACATCCGACAACGGCACGAAGTTGATTGACTTCGCGGCAGCAAAAAACATGGTAGTTAGCAGCACCAGATTCAAGCATCTCGATATACACAGACCACCTGGATTTCTCCTGATCAAGCAACAAGAAATCAAATTGATCATGTTGTGATAAACGGAAAGCATTCATCCAGTGTATTAGACGTCCGATCGATCCGAGCAGCGAATATCGATTCGGACCTTGTAGCAGCCAAGGTTCGTACTCGTCTTAATGTTGCAGCAAAGGTGCGATCTAACACAACACTGAAACTCGACGTCGAAAAGCTGCAAACAAAACAGGTAGCCGAGGCCAACAAACCCACCTGCTTGACCATATCACTTCTTACCCACTGCAGCAAAAGTAACGCTTGGGTACCAAAAGCCACCATCAAGAAACCCATGGTACGATCAAGAGTTCCGCAATGCTACTGATGTGAAAAAAAAACGCAGCGTATGGGCAACCCTGCAGACAGTAGAAACCCGTAATGCGATAAAGAATTTTCGGGGGAAAAGGAGAGAGGAGAAACGTGTTGTCAGAAAAAGCAGAAGGAACAAGAAAAACGTGAGCAAATCGATGTACAAGAGTAAGAATTAAGTCCAGAAGTTTTCCCAACGAGTAAAACTCCAAACCGAAGGTTTTGGTGCAGGCACATCCTCCTGTAGGGATGAAGAAGATAACCTGATGACAGATACAGACAACGTGTTGAGGATCTGGAAGGAGAATTTCTAAAAGCTTCAAATAGTGGCGGTGAAGAAGATATCCCAGAACCAATAAGAGATTATGGTAGAGCCAAGATGAGGTCATAACAGCATTTAATCGGCTCAAGAACAATAATGCAGCTGAAGCCGAACTATTCAAGACTGGTGGTCGGCAGCCCTTTCCGTTCAGAGGTGTTTAAAGCCAAGCCTACGTTCGGCATTCCTGCAAAATTAATACGGCTACGCAGGAGAACTTTAAGTGTCACAAGGTCAGCAGGTAAAGTCGGAAAGGATCTATCGGAGCCCTTCAATATCGTACGAGGATTCAGACAAGGTGACATTTTGTCGTGTGAAATGGCACTCTGTACACCAAACATGTTACTCGCCTACGCCGATGACATCGATATAATGGGTCGAACATTGCGAACGGTATCAGCCACCTTTAAACAAATTGAGAAGGATTCTGCCAAAGTGGGTCTGGCAATAAACGGAGAGAAGACCAAGCTGATGGTATCAACGCGCAAGACGTCCAGTAGACTCGGACCAACTGTGGGACTTGAGAACTACAGCTTCGAGGTAGTTAAATATTTTATATGCCTTGGTACTGCCATAAATAAAACGAATGACATCAGTTTTGAAATTCGGAGAAGGATTGTGATGGCCAACAGAATAAGCAATTTAGAAACAAGGACACCTTCCGCCAGACCAAACTCACACTTTACAAGACGCTGATACTACCCGTGCTATTATGTGGATCTGAAGTATGGGTACTTGCGCAAGCAGATGAGGCAGCTTTTGGGGTGTTTGAAAGAAAAATTCTCCGAAAGATCTACGGGCTGATCTGTGTCGACGGCGAATATCGGCGTCGAATGAACCACGAGCTTTACAATTTATATGCGGACATCGACATAGTCAGTCGTATTGAGTTGCAGCGAGTACGGTGGCTAGGCCATGTTGTGCGAAAGAAGGCATATAAAAGCGAGCATACTTATGGTTCCCGTAGAAGGGGAAGGATACGAATTAGATGGAAAGACCAAGGAGGAGACGCACGCAAGACCGACGCGTTTAGAAATCTTTTTTAAGCTCGGCTTATGGAACAATCGTTCTGTAACAAGCCAGCTATGTAATATATATAATAGTGTGGCAATTCTTATTATAGAGTTGCCGCCATTTAACGACTCCTTCCACATGTCGGGTTTTGAGGCTCTGAACAAATTGTTTGGTTGAAATGGTTCTCAATGGCCAGAAAAAAAAAAACAAACAAAAGTATTGGTCCTAGTTATGAGGTAGACCCCATTTTTCGCTATTTTGGGTCCGATTTTCAAGAGAATTGGCACGAATATATCCTCTCACAGATATTTTATTTTTAAAAAAAAGGTTGAAGATGGTCAACATTTTTCTCAAAAAATAAATTTACAATATCTTGTGAAAGAATTATCCGTTTTGAGATAAATTTCACATACGAAGCCGAAAGGATAAATTCGTCATAGATCAGCTTTAAACTATGGCACGATTATTTTGTATCTTTGTGGATGTCTTTTTATACCCTTCACCACATTATGGTATAGGGTATTATGTCTTTGTGCATATGTTTGTAACAGGCAAAAATAATCGAGATAGAGCCATGGTTCCGTTTGAGAATCTGTCTGTCCGTCCGTCCATGTATTTTTGTTAACAAAGTGCAGGTTGCATTTATGATCCGATTTGAATGAAATTTGGCAACAGGTCACGTAATTGGCCCAAGGACGAACCCTATTGAAATTGGAGAAAATCGGTCCACGTTTAGGTACTTTGAGTTCTTATTTTTGATCGCATTTTTCGACCGAATTCGCTGAAATTTGGTACTTTGAGTTCTTATTGGGTAGCAAATCTCCCTACCAAAAATTATAAAGGTCCATTTTTCCGGATAGCCCCCATATAAGGGTACCCGCAATTTTCGGCATATTCGGGTTCTTGGGCTCGTTTTATATCTGAATTCTCTGAAATTTTGTACATTGGGTTCTTATTGGGTACCAAATTACTCCACTAAAAATTATAAATATAGGTCCAGTTTTTCTGGTAGTCCCCATATAACGGTACCCCCAAATTTTTGTTATTTTGGGTGTTCTGGGCGTATTTTTCGACCGAATTGATTGTAATTTAGTACGTCGAGTTCTTATTAGGTAGCAAGCAAATCTCTCCACCGTAAATTATAAATATAGGTCAATTTTTTCGGGTAGCCCCCTTATAAGGGCACCCCCAATTTTCGGTATTTTGGGGTTCTTGGACCAAATTCTTTTTGTACCCTTCACCACACTGTGGTACAGCAGGGTATTATGTATTTGTGCATATGATTGTAACAGGCAAAAGGAAACGAGATAGACACATGGTTCCTTTTGAGAATATGCGTAGAATTACTTTTTAAGTCGATTATTGCATGTCCGTCTGTCCGTTTTGGATAAAATTTGGCACAGTTCACTTATATGGCCCAAGGACGAACCCTATTGAAATTGGGAAAAATCGGTTAAGATTTAAATATAGCTCTCATATATATTTTCGTCCGATTTTATGTAAATGGTGCACCAAAGTGGATTTATAAGTAAATGAAGAACTCAAAATGTGGCCGAATATGTGACAAGTTTCGATGAAATCGGTTTAGATTTCGATATTTTGCTTTTAATTTATTTACATAATTTTGTCCCATTGTAAGATGCAACTCTATATCTGACCAAAATTTAGTATAGGTTGCAGAATGACATGTTTAATTGCATGTTAATGGTCCTTCAAAAAATGCGACGTCTGCTAGGATCCCATCTATTGAATATACCAAAGTGGTGAAGGGTATCATAAAGTCGGCCCCGTCCGACTTTACTGCTTTCTTTTTCGTTCTTATTTTTTGTCGCGAATATATTTTTTGAATAGAGTCCTTAATCCGAGTTTAATCATCCAGGGATATAAGTTCATCCTTCAAAAATGCGACGTCTGTTGGGATCCCATCTATTGAATATACCAAAGTGGTGAAGGGTATCATATAGTCGGCCCCGTCCAACTTTACTACTTTCCTTACTGGTTTCTTTTTCGTTCTTATTTTTTGTCGCGAATATATTTTTTGAATAGAGTCCTTAATCCGAGTTTAATCATCCAGGGATATAAGTTCATCCCTATCATGTGAAACTAGACCCACATGGAATGAATTATCTGACCAACAGTCATCAAGATGGAGTTAAAAATTAGTTTGGAGTTCCATTGGTGGAATATGACTCAATTGTGAACCTAAAGTATGTTCAATGCGGGCATATGGACCCCCTTACTGTTCATACAAATTAAACCCAAGAAATTGAACCAATTTCACTGATATTCCGGTCACTATCCCCACAAAAACCAATGACTATTTATAATGGTGTAGGGTGTATAATTCACACATATTCCTTCCAATAAGTTTAAGTATATGTGTTCGTTATGTTATATTCTCCATTCAAAAAAAAAAACTATTAATGCTACACACAAAAATATTTATAAATGTTACTACTCCCAAAACAATAGAGAGTTTTGAAAGACATCTGTATTGCATAAAGTTTAGACACGACGACTGCGACATCTTTGCTCCATTGTTTTGTTTGGAGCATGAGACAAAAACCGAACAACAACAACAACAGCAATAATAATAATAACAGAACACAAGTATATTAAACAGGAGTAGCAGAAACAATTTATATGCACTTTCACAAGACTAAACCAAAACAATGGCAATGGGAACAACAACAACAACAACGACGACGAACATCTCTCTTCGACGCTCTATTATAAAAGTTTTATTAAGCATCACAAAATTTCAAATAAAAGATTTATGTTTCAGTAGTTGCTGCAGTTGTTGTTGCAGTCGTTGCGTTGAATGCTAAAATATGTTATTGTTTTGTCTTCTTTAACCCCACAAAAACTGCCAAAGAAAAAAAAATAAAAAAAAATTGGAACAATTTCCGTATAGAGGAAACCTAAATGATACGATGCTGGCTATGTCATCATATGGCTTCGTGGCAAACAACAACAAAATATTTTTGTGAACTTTAATTGAAATTTAAGTGAAGTTTAACGGCAAGCCAGCCAGCAAGTTAAAGTGAATAATGTCGATGTCAATGTTATTCCGAAAGAGGATATATGGAACAGTTGGGAATCAGGGCATTACAATTATTGAAGATAATAGACAATTTAGATTTTAAATACTAATTATTTTATGGGGTAGATCGCAGGTCGTATGGTACAATATATTCAAAATGATTCGGGTGTTCTGTTGAAAGTATCTGGAAAAAAATGAAAACACGCCTATTGATAGTCCTTGAAAAACTGTTCTAAAAACCCCAAGCCTTGGAGTACCCTTAAAAAATTGTTTTCAAAAGTCTACGCCTTTGAGTGTTCATAAAAAAAATAGTTAAAAAAACCAAGCCTTGGAGGGTTCTTAAAAAAATCCAAGCCTTGGAAGGTCCTTGAAAAATTTGTTTTCAAAAGTCTACCCCTAGTAGGGTTCTTGAAAACCAGTTAAAAAAATCCAAGTCTTGGAATGTCCTTGAAAATTGCTTTCAAAAGTCTACCCATTGCAGCGTCCTTGAAAAAATATTCTTTAAAAAATCCACGCCTGTGTATAGTCCTTGAAAAAATATTCTTAAAAAAACCCACGCCTGTGTATAGTCCTTGAAAAAATATTCTTTAAAAAATCCACGCCTGTGTATAGTCCTTGAAAAAATATTCTTTAAAAAATCCACGCCTGTGTATAGTCCTTGAAAAAATATTCTTTAAAAAATCCACGCCTGTGTATAGTCCTTGAAAAAATATTCTTTAAAAAATCCACGCCTGTGTATAGTCCTTGAAAAAATATTATTTAAAAAATCCACGCCTGTGTATAGTCCTTGAAAAAATATTCTTTAAAAAATCCACGCCTGTGTATAGTCCTTGAAAAAATATTCTTTAAAAAATCCACGCCTGTGTATAGTCCTTGAAAAAATATTCTTTAAAAAATCCACGCCTGTGTATAGTCCTTGAAAAAATATTCTTTAAAAAATCCACGCCTGTGTATAGTCCTTGAAAAAATATTCTTTAAAAAATCCACGCCTGTGTATAGTCCTTGAAAAAATATTCTTTAAAAAATCCACGCGTTGTTGGATGGTCGTTGAAAAAATATTCTTTAAAAAATCCACGCCTTCTGTTGGATGGTCGTTGAAAAAATATTCTTTAAAAAATCCACGCCCTTTTGGATGGTCCTTGACAAAATATTCTTTAAAAAATCCTCGCCTATTGATGAACCTTGAAAATGTTTAAAAATCTACTCCTCATTTTACAACTTTTTAAATTTAATATTCTCGAGCATTCTCAAAATGTAATGTAATGGCAAATATCCTCCTATGACATAAATTTTCCATGATCATAATTTCGAAAAAAAATCTCCATCTTATTCACAAAGGTGCTTATTATGTAATAACCTGTGCCAATATTATATTTTTCATATGTAAAATTCTGATTAGTTGCACTTCTACGTGTCGTCATATATTTTTTATTAATAAAAAGAAACACCACAGAAAGGCAACAAGATAATTACCAACACGTAACACAAAATAATCCGACTAAACGATTTATTATTAATTAAAAAAAGAACGAGCGAACGAACGAATATTCAACAGCCTCACACACCTATGTCGTCAAAAATGGCACTTTCTATGCAGATTCATTAAAATCAGCTCTACTCAGCTTTGGTTCGGTTTTTTTATTTCATTCACCTGCATAAGCAGAACGTCAAAGCCTTGACATGATTACCTGTACTAAGCTGTGTGACTCAAACGCAATGGCAGAAAAAAAGCTTACAACATAATAAAATGGTACTGCCGCTATTTATTTTTTTCGCTCCCCCTCTCTCCATCTCCTTTCTAGTGCTGGTAAACCATGGAAAATTAAATTTTACACCCACAACCGGTGCTACACTACAAACCATTGGTGACAATAGCCTAACCTTATGAACGCCATTTGGCTGGCTTAACATTTCATGACCTTCGCAATCACAGGGCGACTAAGAGACTTCATCATTACCCCTACTCAAAGTACACCACCAAACACACACACACACCTACAAGCACTCTCATGCTGATCCCTAAAATTATTGCAACCAACGAAATAATTGCAACATCATACAAAAAACACAGCAAGCACGCTTTGGCATTAGCGTATGTTACGAGCTCAAAAAGAATAATGGCTGCTGTGTTAAGCTTCTGGAAAGAACAAAAACAACAACAACCAAAAAAGAAACTAAGCTCTGGGTAAATGCTTTTGTCAATTATTAGAGCATTAGCAAAAAATATATATTTTGGTTTTCGTTTATGTTTTGTTTCGCTGGTTCGACTGCCCGTATTTCGTTACAAAGAGGGCAGGCGAGCGAGCGGGGACCGAGCGAGAGACATATGCATAGAACCACCACATATGCCCGAAAATCCTTAACGTTAAAGTATGCAAATGTGTTGGTTGGTTACTTTAGCATTAGTAAGCGTGACAACCCGCACTCTTTCGTATCCGTTTCCGCATTGATGCACAGCTACATAAACAAACAAACGAACAAATAACATCTACACATGCCCACACACACATACACCTACACTTTCACATGCTGTGTCCAAAGTACTGAACGTACATGTTTTGTGGTTTTAATACCATATTTTCATTTAATATGTTTACTTGTGTCAGGTTAAGGTATAGAGAGAGAGAGAGGGGGAGACAGATAGAGCGAGGTGTTGTTTGCATATTCAACAGCAATTAGCGAGGGGTCTCATTTGAGGAGAAGAGCTAGACCGATCATATACACTATGTATATTAAGGACTAAAATAGTCAATAGTACTAAAAAAATATTTTAAAAAATCCGGTCCTGTCAATAGTCCTAGAAAAATATTTTAAACTAGTGAGCGGGGCAGTATAGTCGGACGGACCGACCACAACTTCCACGAAAATGTAACTTTGCTTTATTTGCACCCTCTTGACACCCGACTAAAGGTCAACAAATATTAGCAATATCCAGTAGACGAGAGCTGTACTTCTCCAGATTCTCTTTACCGTGGGTTATGTTGTGATGTTGGGCTTTCAATTGTGGCTTATAGATTAGGTCAAAAAAAAAAAAAAAAATAGTACAAAAAGATAAGTTTTCGGTCGACTTCGTCCCAAAATTATTATGTGATCATCACCGAAAATTATAGGCGTTGTCCTTGACGATGACTGGAATCTCCGCCCTCTAGTGTGGTATTGGGTTACTAAATAATGTCTGAATACGTAAGCACCTGTAAATATTTAGGTGTAACTTCACATCTGAGTACATACGACCATATATTTGGTATCAATTTAAATGTCAACCACTCCTCTTGAACACACTATAAACTTCTCG
>NW_026876271.1:0-19412 GCF_032173495.1 Musca vetustissima
ATCTACCTAGATTTGTCCATAAAGTGTGTAAATCGACTTCAAACAAATATAAATAGGTCATTCGGTTGACTATGTCTGTACTTCTAGAAAACGCAACTACGTAATTCTATGCTCAATTTTGTACGTTGTGCAAAATTTGATGTCAATCTGACTAACATGAGGAGTATGGTGCCCAATTTGCTTGATATCGGGCGAAAAAATATATGTAAGCTATATCCACATATTAAGCGATTTCAAACAAACTTGTCACAGGTTAGGTTATACTAACTTTAGAACGTTTTGTTCCTATTGGTTCCTTGGTGCGTCAATTACATAAAATCAATCTATAATAAAATGGAGCTATATCTAAATCTGGACCGATTTTCACAAAACAAGACAGACATCACTCTAGGCTCAATTCAGTACGTTATGCCAAATTTCGTGCAAATCGAAAGATATATAGCGACTTTGGTGAACCATTTACATGAAATCGGACGAAACTATATGTGGGAGCTATATAGAAATATGGACCGATTTTATCGAAACTTGGCAGACATCACTCTAGGCTCAATTCAGTACGTTGTGCAAAATTTCGGGCAAATCGAAAGATATATATGGATGTTGGTGCACAATTTACATGAAATCGGACGAAACTATATATGGGAGCTATATCTAAATCTGGACTGATTTTCACGAAACTTGGCAGACATAACTCTAGGCTCAATTCAGTACGTTATGCCAAATTTCGTGCAAATCGAAAGATATATATGGATTTTGGTCACAATTTACATGAAATCGGACGAAACTATATATGGTAGCTATATCTAAATCTTGACCGATTTTCACGGAGCTTGGCAGGCATCATTCTAGACCTAAATGATTAGGCTGTACCAAATTTCGTGCTAATCGAAAGATATATAGGGACTTTGGGGCCCCATTTACATTAAATCGGACGAAACTATATATGTGAGCTATATCTAAATCGGGACCGATTTTTATGAAACTTGGCAGACATCATTCTAGGCCCAATTAAGTACGTTATGCCAAATTTCGTGCAAATCGAAGGATATATAGGGACTTTGGGGCACCATTTACATGAAATCGGACGAAACTATATATGGGAGCTATATCTAAATCTGGACCGATTTTCTTGAAACTGGGCAGACACCATTCTAGACTCAATTCAGTACGTTATGCCAAATTTCGTGCAAATCGAAAGATATATAGAGACTTTGGGGCACCATTTACATGAAATCGGACGAAACTATATATGGGAGCTATATCTAAATCTGGACCGATTTTCACGAAACTTGGCAGACATCACTCTAGGCTTAATTCAGTACGTTATGCCAAATTTCGTGCAAATCAAAAGATATATAGGGACTTTGGGGCACCATTTACATGAAATCGGACGAAACTATATATGGGAGCTATATCTAAATCTGGACCGATTTTCACGAAACTTGGCAGACATCATTCTAGACCTAAATGATTAGGCTGTACTAAATTTCGTGCAAATCGAAAGTTATATAGGGACTGTTTACATTAAATCGGTTAAATATATATATGGGAGCTATATCTAAATCTGAACCGATTTTTCCCAATTTCAATAGGGTTCGTCCTTAGGCCAAATAAGTGACCTATGCCAAATTTCATCCAATTCGGATCATAAATGCGACCTGTACTTTGTTTACAATTTAACATGGACAGACGGACGGACGGACGGACGGACAGACGGACATGCGTAAATCGACTCAGAAAGTGATTCTATGCATATTCTCAAAAGGAACCATGGGTCTATCTCGATTATTTTTGCCTGTTACAAACATATGCACAAAGACATAATACCCTGTACCACAGTGTGGTGAAGGGTATAAAAAAATATATATTCTTTAAAAATGCAGGCTTATTGAGCTGTTGGTCAACTAAAAAATATCCTAAAATCTACGTGTATGCCCTTTCAAAATATATATTTTTAATCAACCCTAATTGGTCTTTCGGTTCTTTTATCACTTATTTTTGATATGATGATTCATAAAAATATCTAAATTTGAACCGATTTCAACGAAATTTAGCACATATCATTCTATGCTCAATTTAATACACTATGCACAAATTCGTGAAATTCGAAAGGAATATAGCTCCTATATATACTTTCGTATATATAGCTCCTATATATACGAAAGTATATATAGGAGCTATATCTAAATCTAAACCGATTCCAAGGAAATAGTGTCTAATAGTTTCTATGCAAATATTGTAAATATCTACGTCTCTTGTTCTAATAGTCTTTGAAGTAATATAAACATTTTGACCATACCCAGGGCATTAAATGTCCTTGAAACAATATGATACCGTATATAGCTATTAGGCTCATAACGTCTATCTAGTATCTTTGATATTAGATAAAATTAAATATTTGATACTTAATCAGAACTGTTCTTAAAAATCCACGCCTATGACTCTAAACATTCCTTCAAAAACTATTCTTTAAAAATCCACGCCTATGACTCTATGTATGTAGGGACTTTGGTACACAATTAACCTTAAATCGGACGAAGATATATATGGGAGTTATATCTAAATCTGAACCGATTTTCACGAAACTTTGCTCACATCATTCGTGACCTTATTCATTACGCTGTCCCAAATTTCGTGCAATTCGAAAGTTATATAGGGACTTTGGTGCACCATTTACCTTAAATCGGACGAAGATATATATGGGAGCTATATCTAAATCTGAACCGATTTTCGCGAAACTTTGCACACATCATTCGTGACCTTATTCATTACGCTGTACCAAATTTTTTGCAAATCGAAAGATATATAGGGATTTTGGTGCACCATTTACCTTAAATCGGACGAAAATATATATCTGAGCTATATCTAAATCTGAACCGATTTTTCCAATTTCAATAGGGTTCGTCCTTGGGCCAAACAAATGAGCTGTGCCAAATTTCTTCCAATTCGGATCATAAATGCGACCTGTACTTTGTTTACAATTTAACATGGACAGACAGACGGGCGGACGGACATGCATAAATCGACTTAGAAAGTGATTCTATTCATATTTTCAAAAGGAACAATGGGTCTATCTCTATTATTTTTGCCTGTTACAAACATATGCACAAAGACATAATACCCTGTACCACAGTGTGGTGAAGGGTATAAAAATCCACGCATCCTTCAAAAACTATTCTTCAAAAATCCTTTGATTTGCACAAAATTTGGCACCAAAGTCCCTAAATATGTTGCGATCTTAACGAAATTTGGCATATCGTACTGAATTAAATGTAGAATGATGTGTGCTAAGTTTCGTGAAAATCGGTTCAAATTTACATATAGTTCATATTTAATGTGGTATACCAAAGTCCCTCTATATAGAATGATGTGTGCTAAGTTTCGTAGAAATCACTTCTGATTAAGTGTAGCTCCTATATATATTTTCGTCCGATTTAATGTAAATAGTGTACCAAAATGAGTCTAGAATGATGTGTGCTAAGTTTCTTAAAAATCGGTTTACATTTAAATATAGCTCCCACATATATTTTCGTCTGATTTTATGTAAATAGTTTACAAAAGCTCCTACATTTATTTCGATTTGCACGAAATTTGGAATAGCATACTGAATTAAGTGTATAATGATGCGTGCTAAGTTTCGTTGAAATCGGTTCAGATTTAGATATAGCTCCCACATTTATAGTTTCCTCCAAATTAAATGAAATTAACATAGGTTGCAGAAAGGCATGTGTATAGATTGATGTTAGTCGGTTCACTTATATATAAAGATCACATATTCAGATTCGTCCAATTTCATGGGAATGTTCCCCTCGAGGGAATATGTGGAATATACTCAAAGTAGTGAAGAGACCGGCTTTACTACTTTCCTTACTGGTTGATATTCCAAATGAATTACCCTCTCTTTCTCAACCTGTTATTCAAATATTTCCTCACCCAGTTTGATAAAATTAGCTCTATATACCATCCAATTGAAACCTTAGATATAAATCAAGCGAAAAATACCTTAAATCCTAGCTGTCATCTGAAAATGGAAACAAAAAACGAAATGCTCTACATATTTTCTACCATTAATATAAATAGCATTTATCTCATCTGACACATGTCACCAACATTTCACACTACATTTCTATATTTGACTTTAGTCTGGTTTTCTCTCTTTTAGATTTAAAAATTTTATATCTTTATTTTACTAACAAAGGTATTGTCTTTTAGTTTTCTTCCTACGGCTAACATTCTAGCTTTCTATCCACGTTTTGTTCTGTGGAAATTTATTTGTTGGGGAGAGGGAGAGATGTTTGCGGAATTTGTGCTGATGTTAGTTGTCACAGTTTCTCATTCATCTTGGTCACTAGCCAATGTCGTATCAAGTGTGTACGTGTTTGTGTGGGTGTGTGCAAGTGTGGCGAGTATGCTCACCTGACACAATTTATCTTATCCTTTTGTAGTCATGTCGGTGAGATTACCTTTTTGGACGTGTGACACACCAACCAACCAGCCGACCGACCAACCGACCGAGCCGAGTCAGTCATAAAAGTGTCGCTTGTAAATGCCCATATAAATTTGTTCATAAATATGTTGTAGGTCATAGATTACGTAAATTGTTATGATGTTTTTGTTGTTGTTCGTCTTCTTCTGATAGTTTAGGACAAGACTAAAAGTGTGACAGCAGGGTGGGGAAATTGCGGACCGACTTGTGTAAAAACAAAGCCGTTTTCTTAATTGTTTTGCAGGTGTACGCTTTGTGTGTTTGATTTCGTTTGAGCTATGAAATGCCTGAATAAACCCAAGAAGAATGAGATATTGTCATGACAATGAATAGCTCGATTTAAGAAAATGGATTAGTTTCTCTATTTCGCTTTGAGTTTTTTGCAAGTTGGCATAGTTATAAGGGGGCTAAAAGACAGTTTTGTTTTAAGCAAAAGTGCTTTGAAATGGTACACCTCAACAATAACCATACAAATGATACATTTATCTGTAGATGGTCAAAATATTTGTTATTTCACTTCCGTACCGTATAGAAAGTTATCAGTCAGCATGACGTGTGAAATTTGGATGACAACTAATTGGGAGTTTTTAGAAAGGGGTTGTTAGAAAATTATGGTCATGTATGAGATTTTCAAAAAAGGTAGGAAGGGAAAAGGTTTCAAGTTCTTCAAGCGGGCCGAACTTTTTATACCCTCCATAAAAGGGCAAACTGACAATTACTTTATTTGTTACAATCACATGCCCAAAGACATAATGCTCTGTACCACAGGGTGGTGAAGGGTATAAATCGGGGGTTATATGGGGTCTACCCCAAAAGGGGGCGAATATAAATAATTTGGGACGGGAGATTGGTTACCAAATATGACTACAAATTACCAAATTGCAGAGAATTAGGTTGAACCAGTAAGGAAAGTAGTAAAGTCGAACGGGGCCGACTATATGATACCCTTCACCACTATGGGTTATTAAACAGGACTATTAACATGAAAATGAATGAAATAACATATGTGATATTTATCTAAATGTGAATCGACTTAGATTAATCGACTTCAAACAAATATCAATAGGTCATCAGTTGGGCTATGTCTGTACTTCTAGAAAACGCAACTACGTAATTCTATGCTGAATTTTGTATGTTGTGCAAAATTTGATGTCAATCTGACTAACATGAAGAGTTTGATGTCCAATTTACTTAAAATCGGGCTAAAATATATATGGAAGTTATATCCAAATATGAACCGATTTCACTCTAAGCTCAATTCAGAACGTTATGCCACATTTCGTGCTAATCGAAGGATATATAGGGACTTTGGTGCACCATTTACATGAAATCGGACGAAATTATATATGGGAGCTATATCTAAATCTGGACCGATTTTCAAGAAACAGACATCATTCTAGGCTATGGGAGCAATATCTAAATCCGGACCGATTTTCACGAAACATGACAGGCATCCCTCTACGCTCAATTCAATACATTATGCCAAATTTCGAGAAAATCGAAAGATATATAGTCCCTATAGGATTTGGTGCACCATTTACATAAAATCGGACGAAACTATATATGGAAGCTATATCTAAATCTGGACCGATTTTCTCTAAACTTGGCAGATATCACTCTAGGCTCAATTCAGTACGTTATGCCAAATTGGATGCAAATCGAAAGATATATAGGGACTTTGGTGCACCATTTACCTTAATTCGGACGAAACTATATATGAGAGCTATATCTAAATCTGGACCGATTTTCACGAAACATGGCGGACATCATTCTATACACAATTCCAATTGTACCAAATTTCGTGCAAATAAAAATATATAGGGACTTTGGTGCACCATTTACATGAAATCGGACGAAACTATATATGGGAGCTATATCTAAATCTGGACCGATTTTCACGAATCTCGGCAGACATCATTCTAGGCTCAATTCAGTACGTTATGCCAAATTTCGTGGAAATCGAACGATATTTAAGAACTTTGGTGCACCATTTATCTTAAATCGGACGAAAATATATATGGAAGCTATATCTAAATCTGAACCGATTTTTTCCAATTTCAATAGGGTTCGTCCTTGGGCCAAATGAATGAGCTGTGCCAAATTTCATCCAATTCGACTAATAAATGCGACCTGTACTTTGTTTACAATTTAACGTGGACAGACGGACAGACGGGCGGACGGACGGACAGAAACGCGTAAATCGACCTAGAAAGTGATGCAATGCATATTCTCAAAAGGAACTATGGGTCTATGTCGATTCCTTTTGCCTGTTACAAACATATACACAAAGACATAATAACATGTACCACAGTGTGGTGAAGGGTATAAAAACGAGCTCAAAACCCTTATAGTACGGAAAAGTTGGTCGTACCTTTATATGGGGGCTACCGGAAAAAGTGGGCCTATATTTATTTTTAGGTGGAAAAATGTGGTACCCAATAAGAACCCAAAAGACAAATCGTTTGGAGGTTAGAGTGATTACAACAGGACGTGTTTAAATCGTCCTACGCTGATCAGTGTGGTGAAGGGTATAAAAACGAGCTCAAAACCCTTATAGTACGGAAAATTTGGTCGTACCTTTATATGGGGGCTACCGGAAAAAGTGGGCCTATATTTATTTTTAGGTGGAAAAATGTGGTACCCAATAAGAACCCAAAAGTCAACTCGTTTGGGGGTTAGAGTGATTACAACAGGACGTGTTTAAATCGTCCTACGCTGATCAAGAATATATGGGGTCAGAAATGATTATTTCGATGAGTTACAAATGGAAAAATAAACTTTATATACCATCCGTATTATGGTGGAGGGCATAACAAAAACATAAAAATAAAACCCCACCTTATCATTTCAAAATAAAACACAACAATATGACAAAGTCCTGGAATGCATAGTGCAAGTGCAAGGAGAAGGGTAAGGTGTCATGGCCGAAGCTTATAATAGCAATGTCATCTGTTACATTTCACACAATGCTTTCTCTCTTGTCTTGCAATTAAAAATAGAACCGGAAAAACACTATATTTAAGTAGTCACTTAACCACATGTACATCTGTATAAGCATATATACCTACACACATAAAGTCATTCTTTTCGTTTTTCTTTCATTTAAATGAAATGCCACAATGTTTGCGTGAGCATGTGTTTTTAGAATAATAACAAAAAACTAAAACAGGAACAATTTTAATCAACTAATTCATACATAATTGAAAACCTTGTACTAAGGTGAGGTAGCGTGTTAAGGAAAAATCGTTGAAACACATATACAGTCAACACTCGATATGTGGAATTTCATGGAATGATAATTGACTTTTTAAGAGAGGCATACAAAAGTTCGATACACAGATTCATATTATTCTGTTTAATTTTTTAAAGAAATCATTATAATAGTAAAGTTTTAGGACTTACAATTTGAATCGTGCCCAAACCGACTTGCCAAGGGCTAGTATAAAAATTCTCAGATATAATTTCCATCCCCCAATATGAAGTTTTTTCGTGTGTATAAAATATATTGTGGTAGGAGCGACTGTAATTATGTACAAATGTTACCATATGTACATTAACACATTTCACACACATGTGCATATTTAAATGTGCAACCGACATTTTTATTATATTCTTTACCTCTTCCTGTGGGCAGTTTAATAAACTATGAACGCCCTTCTATGTATGTCTATGAATACTTCTAACAAAAATACTCCACAGAGAACTTGTCATCTGTAAATGAAACTTTCTTTTGGGGCAAAAAATTTTGGATGAGGATAGTTATATACGTAATATGAACCAGTAAGGAAAGTAGTAAAGTAGGACTGGGCCGACTAAATGATACCCTTTACCACTTTGGGTATATTCTACATATGTATCCTTAAATACGTCGCCTTTTCGAAGGAGCATTGACATGAAATTGATCGAACTTAAATATGTGATATTTAGTTATATCTAAACCGATTAACACCAATCCCTACACATGTTATTCTGCAACCTATGCTGAATTTTGTAGATCGATTTAATGCAAACTTGATTATTTGGTGTACAATTAACAAGATTCAAGGAAATTTGCCAGATATTAATTTATATTAACTTCAGTACGTTGTGTCAATCGGCCTACCTACGGATCTTAAGTGCACCATTTACTTAAAATCGGACGAAAATATATAGGAGGTGTATGTAAATCTGAATCGATTTTCACGAAACTTATCACACTCCATTCTTCACTTAATTCAGTGTCCTATGGCAAAATTCGTGCAAATCTAATGATTTTCAGAGACTTTGGTGCACCACTTACATAAAATCGGACGAAAATATATATGGGAGCTATATCTAAATCTGAACCAGTTTTCACGAAACTATAACACTTAATTCCGCACTTAATTCAGTGCGCCATGGCAAAATTCGTGCAAATCTAATGATTTTCAGGGACTTTGGTGCACCATTTACCTAAAATCGGGCGAAACTATATATGGGAGCTATATCTAAATCTGAACCGATTTTAACGAAACTTAGCACACGTCATTCTACAAGGACTTTGGTGCGCCATTTACCCAAAATCGGGCGAAACTATATATGACAGCTATATCTAAATCTGAACCGATTTTCTCCAATTTCAATAGGTTTCGTCCTTGGGCCAAATAAGTGACTTCTGCCCAATTTCATCCAAATCGTTTTATAAATGCGACCTGTACTTTGTTTACAATTTAACATCAACAGATGGACATAAAGGTTGGATCTAACACAATACGGAAACTCGACATCAAAAGCCTGCAAGCACAACGATTAGCAATTAGCATTACTCACCTGCTGGACGAAAGCACTTCTTGTTCCGACATGAATATAAAAGCACAATGGTAAAGAATTACCCACTCCCTACAAACTGCAGCAAAAGCAACACTTCGGTACCACAGATCACCATCAAGAAACCCGTGGTACGATCTAGAGTTTCGTAATGCTACTGATATAAAAGGCGTAGTGTATAGGGCAACCCTGCTGACAGGAGCAACACGTAATTTTCGAGAGAATTATCGGGAGAAAAGGATAGAGTGGAAACGTATTTTCAGATAAAAAAGAAGAAGGAACAAGAAAGACGTGAGAAGGAGAAAATCGGGATGTACATAAGTAAAAATTAAGTCCGGAAATTTTACCAACGAGTGAAACACCAAATCTTTGGTAAAGGCACTTCCTCCCGTAGAGAAGAAAAGGAAACCTGGTGAAACATACAGATAGCGAGGATCTGGAAGGAGCATTTTTCAAAGCTTTTAGTATCAAATAGTAGGGGTGAAGAATATACCTTAGAATCAATAAGAGATGACGGTATAGATTGTATAACAACTAGCCAAGATGAGGTCAGAATAGCAATTACTCGGCTGAAGAATAAAAAAGCAGCAGGTGTCGAGCAGGTTACCAGCCGAACTGTACAAAATGGGTGGTCAGATGCAGGTCAGAAGCATGTACCAACTGATTAACACAGTATCCCGTGCACAAGAAAAATAATACAAGACGATATGTGCCAACTGTAGAGGAATAAGTCTCCCATATAAAGTACTATCCATCGTTCTGTGTGTGGTCAATTATATTATTGGATTATATCAATGAGGCTTCAGACCTGGCAAATCCATTATAGACCAGATTTTCACACTGCGAAAATTCCTGGAAAAGACCCACGAAAAATACATCGAAACATTCCACCTATTCTTCGACTATAAGGCCGCGTTCGACCATCCACTCAAACAACATATGGTGCACCACTCTGTGCACCAAACAACATATGGTGGGTCGAACATTGCGAGGAGTAAAATCCACCTTTAAACGAATAGAAAAGGAGTCTACCAAAAAGCGATTGATAGTAAATGGTGAGAAGACCAAGCTGTGGTCAAGGATTTCATCTACCTTTGTACCACGATAAACATAACAAATTACATCATGAGAAGGATAGTGTTGGCCAACAGAAGCTACTATGGTCTAAGTATGTAATTTTGAAAAAGGCCACCTCTCGCCAGACCAAAAGAAGAGTCTACAAGGCGTTTATACTAAACGTGTTGGTGTAGGGTCCTGAAACATGAGAGAAAAATTCTCCGAAATATCTATGGACTGATCAGCTCGACGGTGAATATAGACGTCGAATGAACTATGAATTGTTTAAGCTCGGCTTATGGAAAAAAATGTTCCGTCTAGAAAGTAAGAAAGTATTTTCATCTGATTTTATCTAAATAACCAACATACCATATAAAGCCTAAAAAGGAGTGTATTGACCTTTGTTGAAAAGGTTCAAATTAAGGTTGCCAGCCTGGCTGAAATGTACAGCTTTTTTGGTGCTTTTATGTTAAAATTAAAATTTTCCACCCAAATTGAAATTTTATGACATTAACTTGGGCAATATAACCTACCAAATTTCGGAATATGAAGACGTTATTCATTCGAATTGGCTATATTTTATATATTAGTTCTTTATTGGGTTCAAATCTTTCTATCAGATATTTACCATGACAGCCCATGTATCAAAGTCCCGAATGATTTTACGTACGTATTGTGAATGTCCACTTCATGGAAGAGGGTATTGCATGTACCCAAAGGGGTGATAAGTCTTTGACATTTTTCAGTATTAAAAGACAGCGGTATTAATTCCAATCTTTTCTTGAATTCCACTTTTACTTAGGTCGATATGGCAATAATATAGGAGTTGAAGATTTTGTTTATGATATTGTGTATACTTTAGCAACATATAACGAACATAATGGTTAATCTATTCAGTGATTTAAAAAATAGATTTGGCTAATTCCAATTTGTTCAACAACTTTTGTAAAAATTTCTACCAAAACTTATGACTTTACATTTAAGGAGTGTAATTAGCCACTACAAAATACTTGGCAATTGCCCAACACACAAATAACTTTAAGAACTCCGCATATATCGAAGCCCATTACATGGATTTTTGACATTTAAAAAAATTATTGTTAAAAAAAAATCGATTAAAATCTCATCAACAATTGAAGGAAAACGTTTAAGCTTCAAGCCGCCCATTTACTTGTAACCCTCTGGGCATATGACATTTAAAGTTTTAATGGCCAAGACATTTGCCAATTTCTAATGAATCAAACTTAATTCATTTGTTTGAGAAAATTAAGATTTGCCACACATAAAAACACACATTCGCACAACATTTAATATTTGGCATTGGTTGTAAATGTGGTTGTACATCCCAGTTGAGCTTCAAATGCCCAACAGCAACTACAAAACAAGGAATTTGTTTCGAAATTCTTATTGTCACTTTTAACAGCAAACCAAAAAATCCCACTCAAATATACATATATTTTCATTCGAAAACTACAAACAAATGTTGACAAAGAAGTGTGCTGTTGTTGTCTTTACTTACGACGATGAAAGAAGTCCCCCTAAGTTTGCCAGAATTTTAGTTAGAACACACACGCACACTCGCTGCTAAGTAACGCCCAAGGATGTTCACTGGGGAAACGTTAAAATGGTCGAAATGGCAACAAAAATGTGGCAACGGATGGAAATGGAAAGTAACAATTCGACCGGCATTCAGACGTAAAACAATAAAGGAAACGGAAATGAAGATAAATAAAATAAAGAGCGGATGAAAAAACTTTCAGAGCATTTTCCCTTAAGGCGTAATCCTAAGTTGTTCTCTTGTTTAGATTGTTTCTGGCTGATATGAAAACCAGTAAGGAAAGTAGTTAAGTCGGACGGGGCCGACTATATGATACCCTTCACCACTATGGGTATATTAAACAGGACTATTAGCATGAAATTGGATGAAATAAAATATGTGATATTTATCTAAATGTGAATCTACCTAGATTTATCCATAAAGTATGTAAATCGAATTCAAACAAATATAAATAGGTCATCCGTTGGGCTATGTCTGTACTTCTAGAAAACGCAACTATATAATTCTATACTCAATTTTGAACGATGTGCAAACTTTGATGTCAATCTGACTAACATGAGGAGTTTGATGCCCAATTTACTTGAAATCGGGTGAAAATATATATGGAAGATCTATCCAAATATTAAGTGATTTCAAACAAACTTGTCACAGGTTAGGTTATACCAATTTCAGGACGTTTTGTTCCTATTGGTTCCTTGGTGCGTCAATTACTTAATATCAATCTAAATAATAAAATCAATCTAAATATAAAAGGGAGCTATATCTATCTAAATCGGGACCGATTTTCACGAAACTTGGCAGACATCATTCTAGACCTAAACGATTAGGCTGTACTAAATTTCGTGCAAATCGAAATATATATAGGGACTTTGGAGCACCATTTACATGAAATTGGACGAAACTATATATGGGAGATATATCTAAATCAGGACCGATTTTCATGAAACTTGGCACACATCATTCTAGGCTCAATTAATCGGGACCGATTTTCACGAAACTTGGCAGACATCAATCTAGACCTAAATAATTAGGCTGTACCAAATTTCGTGCAAATCGAAAGATATATAGGGACTTTGGAGCACCATTTACATGAAATCGGACGAAACTATATATGGGAGATATATCTAAATCAGGACCGATTTTCATGAAACTTGGCACACATCATTCTAGGTTCAATTAAGTACGTTATGCTAAATTTCGTGCAAATCAAAAGATATATAGGGACTTTGGTGCACCATTTACATGAAATCGAACGAAACTATATATGGGAGCTATATAGAAATCTGGACCGATTTTCTCGAAACTTGGCAGACATCACTCTAGGCTCAATTCAGTACGTTATGCCAAATTTCGTGCAAATCGAAAGATATATAGGGAATTTGGGGCACCATTTACATGAAATCGGACGAAACTATATATGGGAGCTATATCTAAATCAGGACCAATTTTCACGAAACTTGGCAGACATCATTCTAGGCTCAATTCAGTACGTTATGCCAAATTTCGTACAAATCGAATTATATAGGGACTTTGGGGCACCATTTACATGAAATCGGACGAAACTATATATGGGAGCTATATCTAAATCTGGACCGATTTTCTCGAAAGTTGGCAGACATCATTCTAGGCTCAATTCAGTACGTTATGCCAAATTTCGTGCAAATCGAAAGATATATAGGGACTTTGGGGCACCATTTACATGAAATCGGACGAAACTATATATGGGAGCTATATCTAAATCTTTGATTTTTACGAAACTTGGCAGAAATCATTGTAGACCTAAATGATTACGCTGTACCAAATTTCGTGCAAATCGACAGATATATAGGGACCGTTTACATTAAATCGGTTAAATATATATATGGGAGCTATATCTAAATCTGAACCGATTTTTCCCAATTTCAATAGGGTTCGTCCTTGGGCCGAATAAGTGACCTATGCCAAATTTCATCTAATTCGGATCATAAATGCGACCTGTTTACAATTTAACATGGACAGACAGACTGACGGACAGACGGACGGACGGACATGCATAAATCGACTTAGAAAGTGATTCTATGCATATTCTCAAAAGGAACCATGGGTCTATCTCGATTATTTTTGCCTGTTACAAACATATGCACAAAGACATAATACCCTGTACCACAGTGTGGTGAAGGGTATAAATACTTTCGATTTTATGTTCACTTTAATTGTGGGCATTGAAACATATATTTGGGAAAAGGTGATTTCAAAATAGTGGTTGGACTTTAATTTGCCAGTAGAGGGAATTCAGGATAACAATTCAAAATTGTATTGTTCACAATTATAGCATCAGACTTGTCGAGCCTATTTTCTTGTTCGGAATAAAAAATTTATTATAGATTTAGATATAATTCTATCCTGTGAACCAAACGAACTGTAATTGGTCATTTCGTATTCTAGAAGCGTGAAATATATATTTTCAGGAAATGTATTGCAGTAGCCTCCATGTAAAGTTTAATCACTTTTGAAGTGTTCTATAGGTCCTAGTTCCTGTACTGACATATGAGTCCATGTTTTGAAGCAATCACCCATACGCACAATTGAAGTATTTTGGTGGTCCTAGGAGCATTTTTATACCCTCCACCATAGTATGGAGGGTATATTAATTTTGTCATTCCGTTTGTAACTCACCGAAATATTCATTTCCGACCCTATAAAGTATATATATTCTTCATCAGTGTAAAATTCTAAGACGATCTAGCCATGTCCGTCCGTCTGCCCGTTCGTCCGTCCGTCCGTCTGTTTTAATCACGCTATCTTCTGAAGGAATTGAGATAGGATGCTGAAATTTTGCATAGGGTTGTCTTTTGTCTGCAGGCAGGTCAAGTTCGAAGATGGGATATATCGGTCCACGTTTAGACATAGCTCCCATATAACAGTACCCCCCAATTTTCTGTATTTTTGGGTTCTGGGGCGCGTTTTTCAACCGAATACGCTGAAATTTGGTAGAGTGGGTTCTTATTGGATACTAAATGCCCCACAAAAAATTATAAATATAGGTCCACTTTTTCTGGTAGCCCCCATATAACGGTACCTTCTAATTTACAGTATTTTAGGGGTTTTGATCGTATTTTTCTACCGAATTGGCTGTAATTTAGTATTTCGAGTTTTTAATGGGTACCAAATCTCTCCACATAAAATTATAAATATAGGTATATATAGGTAATTTTTTCGGATATCCCCCATATAAGGGTACCCCCCAATTTTCGGTATTTTGGGGTTCTTGAGCGCGTTTTTCAACCGAATACGCTGAAATTTGGTACATTGGGTTCTTAATAGGTTCCAAATCTCTCCACAAAAAATTATGAATATAGGCCCATTTTTTCGGATAGCCCCCTGATTTGTTCCGCGTTTTGAGTTTGGTTCTAATACTCTTTTGTAATCATATTACCTGCGGAGGATAGAGAGATAAACAATTAGAACGTAAGGTTGGATAATGAACTAGAGCCGCATTTAGATCTAGCCCCTGATTGGAAGTTCCAGAATTTGAACTAAGCTTAAAAGAAATCATAAAATGGGCAAAGTTTGGATGAAAGCTAAATTTTCTGAAACGGATTTGGTCCAAAGAAACATGGGGTCTAGAACCAATATTTCGATGAGGCACATTTTCATCGTGTTAAAGTGTATACACCCTCATTAGCCATAAGGCTGAGGGTATAATTATCCTTTAAAATTTTCTAAAATTTGTATTCTGGTTTACATAATCTGTTTTAAGAAAGATCGGTATAGGTCCAATTTTTGGTATGTTCCCTATATTTTCATTTCTAGTACCTATCAGTATATCTATGGTGGAGGGTATCCAAAGTTCGGCCCGGCCGAACTTACCGCTTTTTCAATTGTTCCATTTAAGGGGACCCCCACATTCTCGGGGTCAAAAATTTTTTTGATTTAATTCGAATCTACACTAATTCAAGAATGTCCCTACAAAATTTCAAGTGAAGATTTCAAGAACTCTTGAAGATATAACCGATTTATTGTGTCAGCATCAAGTGACGGCTAAAGGGCTTCTCAAACTTTATACGCGTTTTTCTCTTTTGTGAATGGCGGGCACGATAACTCAAAAGCTAATAACCCAATCGATTCCAAATTTTTACACGTTTCTCTGTGAGTGTATAGCTATCGTATGAACTAGAATAATGCCAATCGCTGAAGATCTTCCTTATTTTTTAACTTGTTTTTTGGTAAAAAATCGGCGATTTTCTAAAAATATTTTTTCAAAGGTCCGCCATTTTGTTAATTTTAGATCGAAGCCAATAATCCTAGTTCATACGAAGGCCAGACATGTACTCTTTCTAACAACGTTTGAATTTTCGGATTCCGATGTTCCAGTGACGAGTTATCATGCCCGCCATCAAAAATAAATTTTTTTGTAAATAATTTTTCTTCTCTTTTAAATCTTCATAGATATGTATATATATATATATATATATATATGCAAAGTTACAAACCTTAACAAGCATTGGTGGTGTTCCCACTAGAATGGGTGGGATTCCCTTAAATGGCTGCCATTTGGCATTCGAGGGTATTTGTGATTATATGAACTTCTTCGTAGAAAATTGTCCATATAACTTAATATTTTGGCATAGTCCCATATAAGGATCTCGACACATGTTAAGTATTTTGGAAGTTTTATGCGTGCCGCCAATTTAAGTAAGTGTAATTTTACATTGCGGATTCTTAGTAGGCAACAAATCCTTTAGAAAAGACTTTAAATTTATGTCAATGTTTTACGTAGGTGGCACATTAAGGACCCACTTGAGGAATGCTCAAGGTCCATTTTCCAAATGAAGTAGTTTAAATTTGGTAGTCAAGATCAGTGGAGGGTAACTAAGTTCCTCCCTAATTTTTAAACTTTTTCCAAATTAAGTAGTTTAAATTTTGGTATTCCCGTTTAAATATTGTTCCATATAAAGCTTCCGTCCAAATTGTATCATAAACTATCATATGACCCATATTCCGTTAGCGGGTAATGGTAATTATTTAAACATGTCTAAAAAAATTATTTTGTTTTCACAAAGAAGAAGTGCTTGTCAATATACAGGGTGAGAAAAAACTACTACAACAAAGTCAAACGCCATATTTTTATACCCTCCACCATAGTATGGAGGGTATATTAATTTTGTTTTTCCGTTTGTAACTCATCGAAATAATCATTTCCGACCCTATAAAGTAGATATATATTCTTGATCAGCGTAAAATTCTATGACGATATAGCCATGTCCGTCTGTCTGTCCGTCTGTCTGTTGTAATCACTCTAGCGTCTATACGAATTGAGAAAGATCGCCAAAATTTTGTATAGAGTTGTCTTTTGTTCGCAGGCAGGTCAAGTTCGAAGATGGGCTATATCGTTCCACGCGTAGGCATAGCTCCCCTATAAGGGCACCCCCCAATTTTCGGTATTTTGGGGTTCTTGAGCGCGTTTTTCAACCGAATTCGCTGAAATTTGCTACATTTGGTTCTTATTGGGTACTAAATGTCTCCACAAAAAATTATAAATACAGGTCCACTTTTTCTGGTAGCCCCCATATAACGGTACCTCCTAATTTTCAGTATTTTGGGAGTTTTGACCGTATTTTTCCGCCGAATTAGCTGTAATTTTGTATTTTGAGTTCTTAATAGGTACTAAATCTCTCCACAAAAAATTATGAATATAGGTCCATTTTTTCGTATAGCCCCCTTATAAGGTTACCCCAATTTTCGGTATTTTGGGTTTTTGAGAGCGTTTTTCAACCGAATTTGCTGCAATTTGGTATTTTGTAGTCGTATATGGTAACAAATCTCCCTACCAAAATTTATTAATATTCGCCTCCTTTTTGTGGTATTCCCCATATAACCCCCTTTTTATACCCTTCACCACACTGCACTGTGGGCGAAATGCACGATCTAGCGTCGTTTAATTCAATTTTCAAAGTGTTTAATTGGGCCAAAATTGTGTCTCTATCGATTACTACTATCCCACTGATCTGATATATCGATTCTATTCTGATTGATATGATCTAGTTGAATAGCTGTGAGCTGTCAAACACAACATATGTTTCAGCCTATGTATAACTAAGCTTCAACACGTGTTTTCTTTGCATTGCCAAATTTTCTCTAAAGTAGCATTTGTCTCAATTAAGTGAATGAAAAGTTGATTTATTTATTATTAGAGGTATGTATTAACTAAAAAAAATTTTGTTTGTGACCTGTGCTTAAGTGTTGTAGAAAAAATATAGTTCAAGTGTACTATACCACTCATCTGCTTGAAAAAAAATCCAAAGTAAGACTTCCATAGACCGGAACTTCTGATATTCGTGTGTATTCGCGCTAGAATGTGTTTTTTAAATTACTACGTCATCTTGTGATTATAAAATGCCCAAATGATCTGCAGCCACCTGCAACTTTACAAGATATTGCATTTTTTTAGGAAAAATGTCGATGCTCAGACGAGAAGTTTATTTACTATGGCGCAACGAGCCTGTGTGTACTAAAAAAATTTCTGTCATTGAAACTCATATATTTAATAATATTATTAATATCAACATGTGCAATGCTAATAAAAATCTTCTAATAAACAAAAAAAAAAAAATAGAAAATTTGTAGCAAAATTGGCTGAGAAATGGAAATTCGACCATAGAAGCCGCCACAAATTTGAAGAAAACAACAAGGAGTGGTTAGACGGATAACTTTTATAAGTTAATCCACTGACTAATCGTGGAACACCCGATAAGAAGTTTGACGAATGCTCCAAGAAAACGAAACTAAAATGTTATCCAAATGGAGTCCAATTTACGAACTATTCAGCTCAAGTGCCTTTACAAGATATGGTAGATCATATTGTTACGCGCCTCGAAGAAGCTCATTTTTCTATCAGAATTTAATGTTGCTGAACGGAGTGTGCAGAATCTCATTTCTTGCGGGCTCAAAATCGATATTGAATCTTTTATGGAATATGCTTTACAAAACGCAGAACTTTTTATCATACTGTATCCTTGGTTTTATATGCCGTGTTCCATACATAAAATCTTAATACATGGAGCCCATATAATTAAAGTTTCAACACTTCAATTAGGAAAAATGTCGGAAATGGAAGCCCGGCGAAGATTGCCGCAATTTCCGTGAGCACCATACGCGAAATACATCCCGATTAAATACAATGAAAGACTTAATGCAAGCGCTTTTGTGTTAATCAGATCCCTTGATTTCAAATTTACGCAAACCACAAGCAACCAAAAAAAGAAAGATGCCCATAATGATATTTTACAACTTTTGTCAGAACATTGTGTATCCAAATCGGAATAACAAACTATTATTACAATAGTAATAATAGTTTCTTATTTCGATTTGTATTTTTTCCTGTTTTTATTTATAATTAAATTTTTGTTATGAAAACAACTGAAATATGTGAAGTCTTAATAAGGCCAAAAATATTATTAAAAAAATAATAAATAAATGTTTAAAAAAATGTTTTTATTATTAAAGTTTAATATATTCTTGGCCCAAAGAATGAGAAACATTAAATAT
>NW_026876272.1:0-19638 GCF_032173495.1 Musca vetustissima
AATCTACGCCTGTCTGAGGTACCCAAAAATATTTTTTAAAAAATCTACGCCTGTCTAGAGTCCATAAAAAATTGTCTTTAAAAATCTACGCCTGTCTAGAGTCCATATAAAATTGTCTTTAAAAATCTACGCCTGCCTAGAATCCATATAAAATTGTCTTTAAAAATCTACGCCTGTCTAGAGTCCAATCTACACTTGTCTAAGGTACCCACAAATATTCTTTAAACCATCTACGCCTATCCACAGTCCCATAAAAGTATTCTTTAAATAATATACGCCTGTCTAAGGTACCTAAAAATATTATTTAAACCAGTGAGCGGAGCAGTATAGTCGGACGGGGCCGGCCATACGATACCCTACACAACTACCACTCGCGAGGTTTGGGCCATAATTGCGGCCTCTGGAGCGACTAGAAAAACCGAAAAAAATTTAATATTTGGTCCATTTCATCCCCTAAATATTAACCGATCTTTACCAAAAACAATAGGGGTCTTCATGGGCAGAACCCATCCTACATGCAAAATTTCGTGAAGATTGGTCCATAACTGTGGCCTGTATCGTGTTTACAAATTATAATGAACAGACGGACGGACACACATGTCTAGATCGACTCAACTAGTCGAGATATGTCGATCGGTATACTTAAAGGTGGGTCTAGGACCAATATTTCGCGGCGTTAAAAACTTTTGGGGCTGCACAAAGCTATAATACCCTGACAGCATAGTTGTGTAGGGTATAAAAATCTACGCCTGTCTAAGGTACCCAAAAATATCGTTTAAAAAATCTACGTCTGCTTAAGGTACCCAAAAATATTGTTTAAAAATCTACGTCTGTCTAAGGTACACAAAATTATTTTTTAAAAAATCTACGTCTGTCTAAGGTACCCAAAATTATTCTTTAAAAAATCTACGCCGATCTACAGTCCCATAAAAATATTCTTAAAAAAATCCTGAAAAACCCCTTTGTACGATTCGAAGTGTTTGGTGACGTATAAGTATTGTCGATACTCATACGCATCTTTAAATTATTTGAAATTCTTTCGAATAATTACTTTTTATTTAACAAATTTAATTGAATATCGCCCTTAATGCCTTTCAAACACCCCAAACTTTACTGTAAAATTATATTTTTTGCCCTGAACTACCAACCGGCAACCAAATAGTTTACTGATGATCCCAATGGTGGTTACCCAACATATATGAATATTTGATATTTTTATGCAAATACAGTTATGCTGAACACCTGGTGGCATAGATATGTTGCCGAACAGGAATAACTTGCATAATATTCAGTGGATTCACCACAAACGTAAACCTAGGGAAATGTGAGCATAATGGTTAGGGGAATTCCAAAGAAACGATAGTGGGTAAAACCTTTTATATATGTTAAATATTACTTCGATATTAATTTTGAAAATTTATGAACAAAATATTATTTCCCTTTTTGTCGTATATATTCAGAGAGTTCCTTCGTCCGTTTGTTTCTCAGTTACTGGAAAAAAAAATAATTTCCCCCCAAAAATACTGTCATTCCTAAAATAGCCGAATGATGTGCTGCTCCGAAAATTATGCGTTATTTACGTGAGTGCGTTTGCCACTGACTTTATTAATTCACAGGAGTTGTGTGTGTGTGTACTGAGCACACATACGTTTTGCCCCAAAATCAGAAATGTACGTGGCCGACAGCATAATTTACATAGGTCGGTACGTGGCAACACCATTTGAAATGCTAGCTATGAAAATTTTCGTTACCTGATTTATAGATGGAGTGAATATTTAACATGTGTAACATTGCATTACATTACTTTACTTCGTAGTAGGTATGCGTCGGATGGGTTGTTACAACATTTTACTGAAATGAAGTCAGGACAAATATTTGGAATGTGAAATTTAGGAAATTTCCAGAAAACTGAAACAGGAAGAAGAGCTATTTCCAGCGATTTAAAATGAGGGGATTTCGTAGAAAACATTGAAGGCCAGGAATTATTAAACATAATTTTATACGGACTTAAAGTGCGCGGATTATTTAAAAATATTTTTCAAAGTCATTCTTAGTATTTTTCAAAGTCTATATAGGTATACAAATATAGCACGGCGTATACTTGTATACCATTCACTAAGTTTTCGGGTATTATGTCTTTGTGCATATGTTTGTAACAGGCAAAAGGAAACGAGATAGACACAAGGTTCCTTTTTGAGAATATACATAGAATCACTTTCTGAGTCGATTTATGTATGTCCGCCAGTCCGTTCGTCTGTCTGTCCGTATGTAGATGTTAAAGTGTAAACAAAGTACAGGTCGCATTTATGATCCGATTTGGTAGAAAGTTGGCACAGCTTACTAATTTGGCCAAAGGACGAACCCTATTGAAATTGGAGAAAATCGGTTCAGATTTATATATAGCTCCCGTATATAGTTGCGTCCGATTGAAGGTAAATGGGACCATATATATCTTTCGATTTGCATGAAATTTGGAATAGAGTTCTGAATTAAGCACAGAAAGATGTGTGCTACGTTTCGTGAAAATCGGTCCAGATTTAGATATAGCTCCCATATATTTTTTTGGTCCGATTTAATGAAAATGATGCACCAAAGTCCCTTTATATCTTTCGATTTGCACGAAATTTGGCATAACGTACTGAATTGAACCTGGAGTGATGTCTGCCAAGTTTCGTGAAAATCGGTCCAGATTTGGATATAGCTCCCATATATATTTTTTTCAAATTTAAAGAAAATGGTGCACCAAAGTCCCTACATTTCTTTCGATTGGCACGAAATCTGGCATAGCGTACTGAATTCGGCCAAGAGTGATATCTGCCAAGTTTCGTGAAAATCGGTCCAGATTTAGATAGAGCTCCCATATATATTTTCGTCCGATTTAAGGTAAATGGTGCACCAAAGTCCCTATATATCTCTCGATTTGCACGAAATTTCGCACAGCGTAATGAATTAGTCCTAGAATAATACGTGTTAAGTTTCGTGAAAATCGATTCAGATTTACATATAGCTCCCATATATATTTTCGTCCGATTTAAGCTAAATGGTGCACCAAAGTCCCTATATATCTCTCGATTTGCACGATATTTAGCACAGCGTAATGTAATGGCCTAGAATGATGTGTGCTAAGTTTCGTGAACATCGGTTCAGATTTGAATATAGCTCCCATATATATTTTCGTCCGATTTAATGTAAATGGTGCACCAAAGTCCCTATATATCTCTCGATTTGCACGAAATTTGGAACAGCGTAATGAATTATGTCTAGAATGATGTGTGTTAAGTTTCGTGAAAATCGGTTCAGATTTGAATATAGCTCCCATATATATTTTCGTCCGATTTATTGTAAATGGTGCACCAAAGTCCCTATATATCTCTCGATTTGCACGAAATTTGGCACAGCGTAATGAATTATGTCTAGAATGACGTGTGTTAAGTTTCGTGAAAATCGGTTCAGATTTAGATATAGCTTCCATATACATTTTCGTCCGATTTAATGTAAATGGTGCACCAAAGTTCCTTAATATCTTTCGATGTGGACGAAATTTGGAACAGCGTAATGAACTATGTCTAGAATGATGTGTGTTAAGTTTCTTGAAAATCGGTTCAGATTTGAATATACCTCCCATATATATTTTCGTCCGATTTAATGTAAATGGTGCACCAAAGTCCCCATATATCTCTCGATTTGCACGAAATTTGGCACAGCGTAATGAATTATGTATAGAATGATGTGTGTTAAGTTTCGTGAAAATCGGTTCAGATTTAGATATAGCTCCCATATATATTTTCGTCCGATTTAATGTAAATGGTGCACCAAAGTCCCTATATATCTCTCGATTTGCACGAAATTTGGAACAACGTAATGAATTATGTCTAGAATGACGTGTGTTAAGTTTCGTGAAAATCGGTTCAGATTTAGATATAGCTTCCATATACATTTTCGTCCGATTTAATGTAAATGGTGCACCAAAGTTCCTTAATATCTTTCGATGTGGACGAAATTTGGAACAGCGTAATGAACTATGTCTAGAATGATGTGTGTTAAGTTTCGTGAAAATCGGTTCAGATTTGAATATACCTCCCATATATATTTTCGTCCGATTTAATGTAAATGGTGCACCAAAGTCCCCATATATCTCTCGATTTGCACGAAATTTGGCACAGCGTAATGAATTATGTATAGAATGATGTGTGTTAAGTTTCGTGAAAATCGGTTCAGATTTAGATATAGCTCCCATATATATTTTCGTCCGATTTAATGTAAATGGTGCACCAAAGTCCCTATATATCTCTCGATTTGCACGAAATTTGGAACAACGTAATGAATTATGTCTAGAATGATGCGTGCTAAGCTTCGTGAAAATCGATCCTGATTTAGATATAGCTCCCATATATATATATATATATATATTCGTCCGATTTTATAGAAATGGTGCACCAAATTCCCTATATTTTTTTCGATTTGCACGAACTTTGGCATAGTGTAGAATGATGTGCGATAAGCTTCGTGAAAATCGTTCCAGATTTAGATATAGATCTCATATATATTTCGTCCGTGAAAATCCGTTCAATGAAATGAAATTTACCATAGCTTCCAGGAAGGCATAAAGATTTCAATTTCATGCCAATGTTCTTTCGAAAAGGCGGAGTCTCTTAGGAAACATATGTAGAATATACCCAATATATATAATCGGCCCAGTCCGACTTTAAAACTTTCCTTAGTGGTTTAAAAATATTTTTTCGAAGTCTATACAAAATCTATGTTTTTCTCTATAGGATGGATTTTTTAAAAATATTATTTCAAGGTCGATCCTTAGGCGTGGATTTTTTAAAGATATGTTTTTAAGGTCGATCCTTAGGCGTAGATTTTTTAAAGATATGTTTTCAAGGTCGATATATTTGATGTCTATCCTTAGGCGTGAACTGTTAAAGATATGTTTTCAAGGTCGATATATTTGATGTCTATCCTTAGGCGTGGATTTTTTAAAGATATGTTTTCAAGGTAGATATATTTGATGTCTATCCTTAGGCGTGGATTTTATGGATTTTTTGGATCACGCCACTGATCCTCATCAGTTCCCTTATTTTTTTTGTTGGGATATTCTCCCCAGAAGCTATTGCTTCTATACCTCGAAGTGAGGCTCCAGCGAAATTCTCATGCAGTTTATGTCGTTGGTCAGCTAAGTACTTCTCTTTGTTACAAGAGACATTTGGGTATGAAAGGTTTTTTGTATAGAAGCAATAGCTTCTGGGGACAATATCCTAACAAAAGGCTAAGGGATTGATGAAAATACTTTTTGGCGTGATCCGAAACTATAGTCTTCCCTGCCTTACCCCTCGGCAAACAATGCCACTTTTCCCCACTAATAAATAGTTGTTTTTTATAAAAACAACAAACTGGGATTCAGCCTGACTATTTTGCAAAAACAGATTTTTTGGATTTCTAAAAATACTTTTTTGAGGTCTATCCTTAGGCGTGGATTTCTAAAAATACTTTTTTGAGGTCTATCCTTAGGCGTGGATTTTTAAACACATTTTTTGTGAGGTCTATCTTTCGGTGTGGATTTTTAAACACATTTTTTGTGAAGTCTATCTTTCGGTGTGGATTTCTAAAAATATGTTTTTTTGGAGGTCCTGGAATTCTATTCTAAATTGTTGCCATTTAAAGCAAACCAAATATTTAAAAAGTTACACAATATAATTTCTAAAAACAAAATAAAATGCACACACACAAACAATTTCTCTTTTCATAAATTTAATGACCAGTTTCGTTGAAATCGCTGTTGTTTTTGTTGTTGCTACGCGATTCCTGCCAGCCAGCCAACTGGTCTGGCAGCTGCCACTGCCATTACTTGGCCAAAGTTGCAGTTGTAAACGTGTTAATAGGATTACGGCTTGAATGTGTTCGTCCTTTAGACAAGGCTATGAATTGCTAAAGAAATTAACTGCCAAGCTGTCTTTAAGAGAGAACGAGAGAGGTGGGGTGGATAAGAGAACTTTGTATATACAAATAAAATGAAGAAAGAAACACAACAATTTGCCATATCTTTGTAGAGTCAGTGAATGGAGGAAAAAAAAAACGGTGAGATAAAAACGTATACGACATTACCATGAGGTCATAAACTTTTTGCAGACACTAACAACTGGGGTAATAAAACATGTGTTTTGTTTTCATGCTGTTTTTGTTCTAGCATTTTAATATTCCAAGCAGGCACGCAAGATGTACTGGAATTTGTTTGTTTTCTTGTAATTGGTGACCAACTAAGGGGGACTTAAGAGAATGGAAAATTTTCTATTAGAGAAGGGAAGTATTTTCTAAAAAGAAAATCATTCCTAAAAATAGAAAAAGAATCGAAGGGGAGGGGTCAAAGGCTAGTATATTTTAAGGTCTTAAAGAATGTGTGACATATTAATTTTTGTGGAAATATTGGTCTGACATCTCCCTGGGGTCTCATCCACCCCTCACAATCAAACCGAAAACTGTCCCAAGGAATATTTTCAAATTTTATTTTTCCGCCTTCATAGAGTCATTGTAGCTCTCCCCTCCGGTCAACTTATTTTTTCCAAAACTCTAAGAAACCCAAAAACATAAATTTTCCCTGGCAGTCAAATGAAAGAGAAAAAAACATTAACTTCATTTGTTTCTGCTTTATATCCCCATTTCATCGCCGAAGCTAGTCCTTTGAACTGTCACATATCAACACCTGAAAAACACACCCTATCTGGCCGACATCTGGGTTGTCACACATGCTAGTATGCATATACATTAGTAAGTGTGTCTGGGTGTATGAATGTGCGTATTAAAAGCAAGGTGTTTTACATGATATGCTTAATGATAGTCCTGGAAGATATCAACACAAACACATTTGGAAAAGGATAAATAAAGTAAAATAATAAATAATTTTATTTTGTGTGTGAGAGGGACAAAAGGGGATGCGGGGGAGCAGGTTAGAGAAAATATGCCAGTCATGTTGTGGTGTTGGTACTTAATCATGATAAGTTACCACATAGAAATATATACTTATATTGCTTTTTAATATACACACTATTCAGACTCCCAAGGTGGCTACAGGTTCTTCATGCCTTAAGATAGATTTAAAAAATATATATATTTAAAAAAACAGGATTTAAAACAATATTTTTAAACCAATAAGGAAAGTATTAAAGTCGGACTGTGCCGATTTAGAGTCGTCTGCGTACTATGGGACAAATTTATGGAAAACGTTTTATAACAAAATTAATACAAGCTATTCCGTACGCCGCACTGTTAAAAATTTAATCTCAATCAGGCACCCGTTCGAAATACATATGGAAGCTATGGCTGCATCTGCACCAATTTCAACAAAACTGAATAACGTCTTTCGAGTCACACTTTGATACAAAATTTCGCGTTAATCGGACCAACATTAGGCGTTTGGTGCACCATATATGTAAAATCGGACGAATATATGATCTATATCTAAATCTGAACCGATTTTCAGGAAATCGGACGAAAATATATATGGGAGCTATATCTAAATCTGAACCGATTTTCATAAAAATTAACACACATAATTCTAGACTTAATTCAGTGCACTATGCCGAATTTCGTGCAAATCGAAATTTATATAGGGGCTTCTGGACCTCATTTACATAAAATCGGACGAAAATATATATGGGAGCTATATCTAAATCTGAACCGATTTTCAGGAAACTTAACACACATCGTTCCAGACTTAATTCAGTACACTATGCCGAATTTCGCGCAAAATGAAATTTATATAGGGACTTTGGCATCCCATTTACAAAAAATCGCACGAAAATATATATGGGAGCTATATCTAAATCTGAACCGATTTTCATAAAATTTAACACACATCGTTCTAGACTTAATTCAGTGCGCTATGCTGAATTTTGTGCCGATCGAAGGATATATAGGGACTTTGGTGCACCATTTACATAAAATCGGACGAAAATATATATGAGAGCTATATCTAAATGTGAACCGATTTTCATAAAAATTAACACACATCGTTCTAGACTTAATTCCGTACACTATGCCAAATTTCGTGCAAATAGAAGGATATATAGGGACTTTAATGCACTATTTACCTAAAATCGGACGAAAATATATTTGGGAGCTATATCTAAATCTGAACCGATTTTCAGAAAACTTCACACACATCGTTCTAGATTTAATTCAGTACTCTATGTCAAATTTCATGCAAATCGAATGATATATAGGGACTTTGGTACAACATTTACATTAAATCGGACGAAGATATATATAGGAGCTATATCTAAATCTCAACCAATTTTTTCCAATTTCAGTAGGGTTCGTCCTTAGGCCAAATGAGTGATCTGTGTCAAATTCCATCCAAATCGCATCATAAATGCGACCTGCACTTTGTTGACAATTTAACATGGACAGACGGACGGAGGGACTGACATGCATAAATCGACTTAGAAAGTGATTCTATACATATTCTTAAAAGGAACCGTGTTCCTACCTCGTTTCCTTTTGCCTGTTACAAACATATGCACAACGACATAATACCCTGTACCATATTGTGGGAAACTGTATAAAAACAAACAAAAACCAGTAAGCGGAGCAGTATAGTCGGACGGGGCCGACCATATGATATCCTACACAACTACCATAAAAATCAAACTTTCTGTGGGAAATCTAACTTTCGATGAGCCCGGCATTATTTCGCGATATTTCCACCCTCTGGACCGACTATAGGTCAGGAGCTCCATTTTCCAAATTTGGCATATTTCCAAAATCTTTTTTTCCCGAAGTGGATATTTCCGCCATAAAATAAAAATTTTGTCACTTTAGATTTTGGTTGATTTTACTCGGAATATTGACCGATCATCATCTACATCAATTTTAAATATTTGTTCAGATCCCTTTACCGTGTATAATATGGAGTGACTAGCAAATCCGACAAAAATAAAATTTTCAGTTCATTGCAACCGCTAAATATCATTTCAACATCACCGAAATTTATAGGCGCTGTCCTTGAACCTTTAAACCTTTAAATTGGTATCAATTTAAAGGTCAACCACTCCTCTTGGATATACCAACAACTTCTCGGGCCTATGTCTTTCAGGGGTAAATTCATACGCTGTAGAATACAAATTTTGAAATTTTTCACACAAAATTCAGGGTCCATTTGACCCGCTAAATATTGACCGTTCTTTATCAAAACATACATGCTTATTCTTTGTCCCGATCCCCTTCTCCAGGTAACAGTTCGAGATGTTTGGGCCATAATCGCGGCCTCTGGAGCGATCAGAAAATCAGACAAAAATTAAGTATTTGGTCCATTTCTTAACCTAAATATTAACGGATCCTTGCCAATAACAATTGGGGTCTTCATTGGCCAGAAACGGTCCTACATGCAAAATTTCGTGAAGATTGGTCCATAATTGTGGCCTGTATCGTGTTTACCAAATTATAATGGAAAGACGGACGGACACACAAGTCTAGATCGACTCAGCTGGTGGAGATATGATCGGTATACTTAAAGGTGGGTCTATGACCAATATTTGGCCAGATCCCCTTCTCCATGTAAAAAATCGCGATGTTTTGGTCATAATTGCGGCCTCTGGAGCAACCACAAAATCAGACAAAAACAAATTTTTTGGGTCATTTCATCCCTCTAATATTAATTGATCTTTAACAAAAATAAAGGGGTCTTCATTGGCCAGAACCCATCCTACATGCAAAATTTCGATTGGTCCATAACTGTGGCCTGTATCGTGTTTAAAAATTATAATGGACAGACGGACGGACGAGCACACATGTCTAGATCGACTCAGCGAGTCGAGATATGATGATCGGTACAGTTAAAGTGGGTCTAGAATCAATATTTCGTGGCATTACAAGCTCTTGGGGCTGCACAAAGCTATAATACTCTGACAACATAGTTGTGCAGGGTATACAAAATATTTCAAATGTGCACATAAACCTAAAAAGGATATTTTTAAAAAATCAAATCCCTAACTTACGATAGACGTCGAAAGGAATTTTTTTAAAAAATCCACTCCTTAGTTAGACTTTGAAAAAGCTTGTTTTTAAAAATCCACGCCTTAGACTTTGAAAAAGCTTGCGTAAAAATCCACGCCTATTGAAATATTTTTAAAAAATGAAGGCCTGTTATGAGCCTCCAAAATGTTAAAAAAAAACTACGCCCAGGTATGGGCCTTACAAAATATTTTAAAAAATCTACGCCAAGGTGTAGGCCTTAAAAATATTTTAAATTCCTTATTTAAGAATTCCGAAATAGTTCTCCTTGCCTTTATATTTAAATGTCTAATTATCTTTAAAAATTTGTCAAATATCTCTTGTCGACCATTTTCCTTCTCCTTTTGCAATTTCAAATTTTTAATCCGCCCTTTGTAATTGTATTAGTGGTCTGTCAATATAATCCAATCCACGAATGTAATGAAATAATTTTCTTTATTACTTCCTCTTCAGATTTGAATAGCAGTTTAATTTATCTTTCAAAGTCAACGTCAATTTTATTTTCTCTTCAGTTTTGTTTGAGTATGAGTATGATGGCTGTGATGGTGATGACGATGATGTTGCCTCTAATATCTTAATTATTTTAAAAGCTCTTTTATTGGCAAAGCAAAGCTAAACATTTACATAGAAATGCACATGCCAATACATTTATCGAAATACTAACACAAAGGAAGAAAGGCACACACACGAACTCTCACACACACACACATACAAATGAAATACTAAGTACTAATTAATTTTATGTAGATCATAAACGCCGGCAGTTGTATATGGAGAGCTGTGAATGCCTTTCAGGCTGCCATGGTTACTAGCATATGTTCTCTGCTAGTAACCATGGCAGCCTGAAAGGCATCGTGAGTATGTGTGCCTGTGTGTTTTTGTGTATTTCTCTGAAAAAAAACAATCTCTCCAACCTTAGAGGATGTTCTAAGTTGTTCCTCGATATGTTTTGCAAATGTGTGTGTGTGGATAGGTAGTTACAGGGATTTGGTTTTCTATTTTGGTGTTCAGTATTGAGATTTCTTGTTTGTGTTTTTGTCCACATTTTGGTCATTAGATATTAATGGGCCCTAGTAGGACCAGCCACCATAGGCACATGGATGACGGGAAAAATAGAAAAACGTTTTTCTTTATTTAAGATAAACTTAAGCCAAGTCATTTGCCATAATGATGTGCGTGTTCATGTTTGTTTTTTTATACAGGGTGGGTCATTGTTGTTGAAAGAAAACAATCTTGTCCAGCTCCCTCTCATCTATGTGCATCATATCTTAAGAACAATTTTAGAAAATTGCTTTTGTGTGTGTGTATTTGTCTCCGAGCCAAACAATCAATGCATAATAAGAAGCATAGCAGTGGAAGTCAACAACAACGACCAACCGGCCGACAGGACGTCGAACACATAAATGAAATTAACATTTTACTATTTGTATGTGATTGTGGTTTTAGAAAATTTCATTGAAATCGAAGCAAAAGGAAATATTTGCCATTTCGGGTTTGTGTGTGTGTATGTGTTTACCTTAATTTATTTGATGACAACCAACCGTACAATACCCATGTCACGTTCCGGACAAAAACATTAATTGTATTTCAAAGGTGGGTTGCAGGGGGAAATTTATTGGGGATACAAAAAAATCAAGGGAAGAGGGTGGTATCAAGGAAATTCAAATATCTAATACAGGTGCATATTTAAAAGGGGAATACATTTTCAAGATCTAAGAGAGGAGCTGATTTTTGAAAACAATTTTAAGGATTAATAGAAGGCTAGATCACCAACTCCACTTTCTAAGTCTTGCATATTTTCCAAAATGTTTTTTTCTGGAAGTAAATTTTTACGCCATAAAATAATAAATTGGTTACTTTAGGTTTTGGTTGACCCTCGGAAAATTGACCGATCATCATCTAAAAAGCCGCTCTAAGTAGTTGGTCAGGTACCCTTCCCCTTCACCTGCATATAATAATTGCCTCAAGAGCGACTAGAAAATCTTACAAAATTAACGTCTTCGGTTCATTGCACCCCATGAATGAAATCTCAAAACTATAGGCGTCGTCCTTGACCATAATCGGAAATTCATGTACAATTTCAAAGCGATCAGCGCGACATTTCCGTCCTCTAATGGAGTAATAGTAATACTATCAACATAGTCACCTTTACCTAATTACGTATAACTCCCACATCAGAGTACATACAGCCATATAATTGGTATCAATTTGAAGGTCAACAACTCCTCTTGGATATACTATCAACTTCTCGGATATATGTCCTTCAGGAGCAAGTATATACGCCCCATAATAAAAATTTTGTAATTTTTCACACAAAAGTCAGGGTCCATTTGACCCTCTAAATAATGACCGATCTTTATCAAAACAGGCATGCTTATTCTTAAGCCCGATCCCCTTCTCCATGTAAAATTTTACGAAGTTCGGACTATAACTGCGGCCTCTGGAGCAACCGACAAAAATTTAGTATTTGGTCCATTTCATCCCCTAAATATTAACCGATCTTTACCAAAAACAGTAGGGGTCTTCATTGGACCGAACCCAACCTACATGCAAAATTTTGTGAAGATTGGTCCATAACTGTGGACGGACGGACGGACACGCATGTCTAGATCGACTCTGCTAGTCGAGATATGATGATCGGTATACTTAAAAGTGGGTCTAGGACTAATATTTCGCGACTTTACAAACTTTAGTGGCTGCACAAAGCTATAATACCCTGACAATATAGTTGTGTGGGGTATAAAAAATATTTTCTCACAGATAGATTTAAAAAGAAGAATCATAGACATAACAGGAGTGGATTTTCTAAGGATATTCTGAAAGTCTAAAGTCTTTTTAAAGCCTACTAACAGACGTTCATTTTTTTACCCTCCACCATAGTATGGAGGGTATATTAATTTTGTCATTCCGTTTGTGACACATCAAAATATTCATTTCCGACCCTATTAAGTATATATATTCTTGATCAGGGTAAAATTCTAAGACGATGTAGCAATGTCCCTCCGTCTGTTGTAATCAAGCTATCTTCTGAAGGGATTGAGGTAGGGTGCTGAAATTTGGCATATGGTTGGTCAAGTTCGTTTAGGCATAGCTCCCATATAAGGGTATCCCCAAATTTTCGGTATTTTGAGGTTGGTACGTTGGGTTCTTATTGTGTACTAAATGTCTCTACAAAAAATTATGAGTATAGGTCCACTTTTTCTGGTAGCTCCCATATAACGGCACACACTAATTTTTTAGTATTTTGGGGGTTTTGATCGTATTTTTTTTCCAACGAATTGGCTGTATTTTAATTTTGAGTTCTTAATAGGTACCAAATTTCTACACAAAAAATTGTGAATATAGGTCCATTTTTTCGGGTAGCCCCCATATAAGGGTATCCCCAAATTTTCGGTTCTTGAGCGCGTTTTTTAATCGAATTTCCTACAATTTGCTATTTTGTAGTCGTATATGGTAAAAAATCTCCCTGCCAAAAATTATTTATATTCGCAACCCTTTTTGGGATAGTCCCCATCTAACCCCCTTTTTATACCCTTCACCACACTGTGGTACAGGGTATTATGACTTTGTGCATATGATTGTAACAGGCAAAAATAATCGAGATAGACCCATAATTCCTTTTGGGAATATGAATAGAATCACTTTCTGAGTCGATATATGCATGTCCGTCTGTCTGTCCGTCCATGTATTTTTGTGAGCAAAGTACAGGTCGCAATTATGATCAGAACCTTATTGAAATTGGAAACAATCGGTTCAAATTTAGATGTAGCTCCCATATATATTTTCGTCCGATTTTAGGTAAATGGTGTACCAAAGTCCCTATATATCGTTCGATTTGCACGAAATATGGCACATCGTAATGAATACGGTCTAGAATGATGTCTGCCAAGTTCCGTGAAAATCGGTCCAGATTTCGATATAGCTCCCATATATATTTTCGTCCGATTTAAGGTAAATGGTGTACCAAAGTCCCTATAAATCTTACGATTTGCACGAAATTTGGCACAGCGTACTGAATTAAGTCTAGAATGATGTGTGTTAAGTTTCCTGAAAATCGGTGCAGACTTAGATATAGCTCCCATATATAGTTTCGTCCGATTTTCAGTAAATGGTGTACCAAAGTCCCTATATATCTTATGATTTGCACGAAATTTGGCACAGCGTAATGAATAAGGTCTAGAATGATGTGAGCAAAGTTTTGTGAAAATTGGTTCAGATTTAGATATACCTCCCATATATATTTTCGTCCGATTTAAGGTAAATGGCGTACCAAAGTTCCTATATATCTTTGGTTTGCACGAAATTTGGCACTGCGTTCTAAATTAAGTCTAGAATGATGTGTGCAAAGTTTCGTGAAAATCGGTTCAGATATAGATATATCTCACATATACGCGTCGTCTGTTAGGATACATATATCTAATATACCCAAAGTGGTGAAGGGTATCATGTAGTCGGCCCAGTCTGATTTTACTATTTGTTTAATAGTAATTTTAATGGATAAAGAGATGATGGATTATTTAAAAATATATTTTTTCAATTTATATAAATTTTACGCCACCTCATCCATTGTATTCCCAACAATCATACGACATGCTGCACCTGGACGAAAAATAACACATTTCTCCAAAGCGAACAAATATTTATCTTAAATCTCGTTCGTTTTCTATTATTTTCATCTTTAAGAAGAATGCAAATATTTACCTTGCATTGTTTAAATGCAGAGAATACAAAAATAAAAACCTCCAAGTAGATACTACCTTGAAAAATAATGCAAATTGTCTAGAAACCAATGAAATGTGAATTATTTGAATTTCAAATCATGCCGCAGCAACATTGCTTAACTGGCCAGAAAAAAAGGAATTGCAGGGGCAAAGAAATAAAAAAACAGGGAGAAAGCAAAAATAACACAGTAAAAAGATGGCAAAATATTTAAAAGAAATGTAGAAAATGTATGCAGATACATTTCAGTATTTTATATATTTTTGAGAAAAAATTTATTTTGGGCAAAAAAAAAAAAAAATAAGAAGAAGAAAAGAAAAAAACATAATTGAATTTTGTGCTTAGTTCAACAAAATTAAAAATAAATTGAAAATTGTATTTCAATGAAGGAAATGTGTGACTAAGATTAATTATATATAGGAAATAATATTAAAATTCTAACATTTAAATATTATAGGAAAGCCGGTAAAGAGAGCACCAAATTTCTACGAGATCGAATACATGATTTAATTGGCACAGGAATATTTCCAATCCCTTTAAATCCAAGAACAATAAATATTCTTTACAAAGACAAAGGCAGGTGATAGTCATTAAAAAACTTATATTATAAAGTCATATTTGTATTCCTCGGAACAACATTCTTATTCGAAAAATTTGTTTTTATTCTATAAAAATTATTTATAAATAATTACCGACTCCACTGATGATTTCCTAGTCGTTTACATTTTATTCATTTATTTATTTTATTTATTTATTTTTTTTTTTTGTATATTCCATTTTCTCCTCGTATGTAAAAAAGAGCACATGATTAAATTGAAAGGATTTGTTTTTAATTAAAACACATCTTGTCCTTGACGATGTTTATTTTTTGTGTATGGCATACTAACGCAATTGGGTGTATTTTGAGATTTTATTTTTTTTTTAATTTGTTGTATTTGTTAAATTAAGCAACTCACAGTATATGTTATCCTTTGAAATAATTATTAAAAGAAGAAATTATGGTTTTAATTGTTGAATAAAGCGGCAGAAGTAAAAAAAAAAAACATTACATAAACAAAAATCAGAAGAACCAGAATTTAAGTGAAAAAATAATTCAAATAAATAAATTATAAATATATGGCCTATATAAAATTGTCAGTAAAAATATTTTTATGAATATTTTTTTATTTATTTAGCCATTAGTCGCATGTTTCTTTAATAATAATAATAATAATAACAGGTATGTGACTAAGGTTGCGTATGATTATCATTAATAAGTTGCTATGGGTAGTATAAGCAATATAACATTTTTACAACATAAAGTATACGCATACTACTACTCTATTTTGCTTGTTCTTGTCAAAATATGGACCTGTATCGATCGACTTAAAAAGCAACGCCTCTAGTTGATGCTGGAAAAAAATCATTAAATCTCCGCATCTTTAAGGGGCCATAAAAATCCAATCTAAACGTTTGATAAATCAAAACTTTTAGGTAATCTTGAAACTAAATTTCTTTACAAATTCTCGCCCCTTTGGGACTTCGGAAAAATACATTTGGAAGACCCGAAAAAATATGCTTTCTAAAACCATACGTCTGAAAAACTTAGAAAAAAGTATTGTTTAAAAAATATATATTTGAAAATCCAAGCCTCTAAGGGTCCTTGAAAAAATATTCATTATAAATCCAAGCCTCTGAGAGATCGTTTCAAAAAAATATATTTATTTTAATACCATGACTCTGAAAGACTTGAAAAATGCCTTTTAAAGATCCATGCCTCTAAGAGACTAATATATATATATATATATATATATACTTCCATGCCAAGGTCTACTCCTCCCTAAGGACCTTAAAACATATTCTTTGTAAATCCAAGCCTTTCGGAGAGAATTAAATTTATATAATACATCGTTCCACAATCCGTGCCTCTGAAAGATCTAGAAAATATCATTTAAAAAAGCATGCTTCTTAAAGACCTTAAAACACATGTCTTTGAGGTACCTTAAAAAAAATCTTTATAAATCCAAGCCTTTAAGAGGCTTAGAACTTGTAAAATATCTTTTAAAGATCCATGCCTCTGAGAGACTTAGAGAATATATTGCTTCAAAAATATATTTGAAAGATCCATGCCTATGAGAGACTTAGAGAAAATATAGCTTAAAAAAATATATTTTAAAGATCCATACCTCTGAGAGACTTCGAGAAAATATAGCTTCCAAAAATATCTTTTAACCAGTGAGCGGAGCAGAATAGTCGGACGGGGCCGACCATGCGATACCCTACACAACTACCACGAACTCTACCTTTCTGAGGATGTTTATTCCGAGTCTGAGTAATATTTCGTGATATTTGCCCCCTCTTGTCCGATTAGAGGTTTACAACACCTCTTCCTTACTTTTTTCGAATATTCAGTACAGTTCTTCTAATTACTTGTCCAGATTACCTTCACGGTGGGTTGTGTTGTGATTTTCGGATTATACTCTACTCGAAAACACACAAAAAATTATGTTTTCGGTCCATTTCATCCCAAAATTTTAATCTGATCATCACCGAAAATTATAGGCGTTGTTCTTGACCTTGTTCTTGACGTTGTTCTTAACTGGAACTTCATGAAAAATTTCAAAGCCATCAGCGCGATATTTCTCCCTCTAATGTGGTAATGTGTTACTGAATAATATCTGAATACGTAAGCACCTGTAAATATTTGACTGTAACTCCCACATCTGAGTAGATACATCACTATATTTGGTATCAATTTAAAGGCCAACCACTCCTCTTGGATGTGCTATCAACTCCTGGGGTCTACATCCTCCAGGAGTAAATATATATGCCATAGAATACAAATTTTGTCATTTTTCACACAAAAGTCAGGGTCCATTTGACCCGCTAAATATTGACCGATCTTTATCAAAACATGCATGCTTATTCTTTGGCCCGATCCCCTTCTCCATGTTAAAATTCGCGGTGTTTGGGCCATAATTGCGGCCTCTGGAGCGACCAGAAAAACCGACAAAAAATTTAGTATTTGGTCCATTTCATCCCCTAAATATTAACCGATTTTTCCAAAAACAATAGGGGTCATCATTAGCCAGAACCCATCCTACATGCAAAATTTCGTGAAGATTGGTCCATAACTGCGGCCTGTATCGTGTTTACATATTATAATGGACAGACGGACGAACGGACGGACGGACACACATGTCTAGATCGACTCAGCTAGTCGAGATATGACGATCGGTATACTTAAAGGTGGGTCTAAGACCAATATTTCGCGGCGTTACAAACATTTGGGGCTGCACAAAGCTATAATACCCTGACAACATAGTTGTGTAGGGTATAAAAATCCACGCCTCTGAGGGACCTTAAAAAAATTTATAAATCCAAGCCTCTGAGAGTCTGTGAAAAAATATCATTTGAAAATATATCGTTTAAAAATCCATGCCTCTGAAAGATCTGGAAAATATCCTGGAAAAACTATGCCTCTGAGCGACTTAGAAAAGTGTTGTTCAAAAAATATGTATTTTATGCAAGCTTCTAAGGGACGTAGAACAAAATATCTATAAGTATCGCTTAAAAATCATGCCTCTGAAAGATCTGGGAAATATCCTTCAAAAAACATGCCTCTGAGAAACTTCGATAAATAAAATATAGTTTAAAAATATATTTTTTAAAAATCCCCTCCTCAGAGACTTGGAAATAACATTTAAAAAAGTCTGCCTATGAGAATCTTAGAAAAACTATCCTTGAAAAATATATATCTTTTTTTAAATCCACGTCTCCGTGGGACCTTAGAAATTATTCCTTATGTATCTATCCGCCAATAATACCTAGAAAAGCTTAAAATGCAACGCATTATATTTGCAATTATTTTTTTTTCTATGGTGTCGTATAATTATTTTTAATATGGGGTGTTTATGGCGTATACTTTATATATACCTCAAAAAATTTTATACGCCAGCATGATTAATTATACCCTACACAACTATGTTGTCAGGGTATTATAGCTTTGTGTAGCCCCAAATGTTTGTAACGCCGCGAAATATTGGTCCTAGACCCACCTTTAAGTATACCGATCGTCATATCTCGACTAGCTGAGTCGATCTAGACATGTGTGTCCGTCCGTCCGTCCGTCTGTCCATTATAATTTGTAAACACGATACAGGCCACAGTTATGGACCAATCTTCACGAAATTTTGCGTGTAGGATGGGTTCTGGCCAATGAAGACCCCTATTGTTTTTGGAAAAGATCGGTTAATATTTAGGGGATGAAATGGACCAAATACTAAATTTTTGTCGGTTTTTCTGGTCGCTCCAGAGGCCGCAATTATGGCCCAAACACCGCGAATTTTTGCATGGAGAAGGGGATCGGGCCAGAGAATAAGCATGCATGTTTTGATAAAGATCGGTCAATATTTAGCGGGTCAAATGGACCCTGACTTTTGTGTGAAAAATGACAAAATTTGTATTCTATGGCATATATATTTACTCCTGGAGGATGTAGACCCCAGGAGTTGATAGCATATCCAAGAGGAGTGGTTGGCCTTTAAATTGATACCAAATATAGTGATGTATCTACTCAGATGTGGGAGTTACAGTCAAATATGTACAGGTGCTTACGTATTCAGATATTATTCAGTAACCCATTACCACATTGGAGGGAGAAATATCGCGCTGATGGCTTTGAAATTTTTCATGAAGTTCCAGTTATAGTCAAGAACAACGCCTACAATTTTCGGCGATGATCAGATTAAAATTTTGGGATGAAATGGACGAAAAACATAATTTATTGTGTGTTTTCGAGTAGAGTATAATCCGAAAATCACAACACAACCCACCGTGAAGGTAATCTGGACAAGTAATTAGAAGGACTGTACTGAATATTCGAAAAAAGTAAGAAAGAGGTGTTGTTAACCTCTAATCGGACAAGTT
>NW_026876273.1:0-19223 GCF_032173495.1 Musca vetustissima
GAGGAATAAGTTCCTTCCCATCGCATATAAAGTGCTATCCAGTGTGCTGTGTGAACGATTGAAGCCAATGGTCAATGACATCATCGGACCATACCAATGCGGCTTCAGACCTGGCAAATCGACCATAGACCAGATTTTCACTCTGCGCCAAATCCTGGAAAAGACCCACGAAAAACACATCGACACATATCACCTATTTGTCGACTATAAAGCCGCATTCGACAGCCCTATCCGTTCAGAGGTGTTTAAAGCCATGTCTGCGTTCGGCATTCCTGCAAAATTAATACGGCTATGCAGGATAACTTTAAGTGGCACAAGGTCAGCCGTTAAAGTAGGAAAGGACCTATCGGAGCCCTTCACTACCGAACGAGGATTCAGACAAGGTGACAGTTTGTCGTGTGATCTTTTTAACATCCTACTGGAAAAGGTCATACGAAACGCAAAGGTGAACAGAAATGGCACTCTGTACACCAAACAACACCAGTTACTCGCCTACGCCGATGACATCGATATAATGGGTCGAACATTGCGAGCGGTAACAGCCACCTTTGAACAAATTGAAAAAAATTTCAAGTGAAAATCTCAAGAACTCTTGAAGATATAGCCGATTTATTGTGACTGCATTAAGTGACGGCTAAAGGGCTTCTCAAACTTTAAACGCGTTTTCCTCCTTTGCGAGTGGCGGGCACGATAACTCAAAAACTAATAACCCAATCGATTCCAAATTTTTACACGTTTCTCTGTGAGTGTAAAGCTATCGTATGAACTAGGATAAAGCCAATCGGTGAAGATCTTCCTTATTTTTTAACCTGGTTTTTGGTCAAAAATCAGCGATTTTCCAAAAATATTTATTATACCCTTCACCACACTGTGGTGCAGGGTATTATACCTTTGTGCATATGTTTGTAACAGGCAAAAGGAAACGAGATAGACACATGGTTCCTTTCGAGAATATGCATAGAATCACTTTCTAAGTCGATTTATGCATGTCCGTCCGTCTGTCTGTCAATGTTAAATTGTAAACAAAGTACAGGTCGCATTTATGATCCGAATTGGATGAAATTTGGCATAGGTCACTTATTCGGCCCAAGGATGAACCCTATTGAAATTCGGAAAAATCGATTCAGATTTACATATAGCTCCCATATATATTTAACCGATTTAATGTAAACGGTCCCTATATATCTTTCGGTTTGCACGAAATTTGGTACAGCCTAATCATTTAGGTCTAAAATGATGTCTGCCGAATTTCGTGAAAATCGGTCCAGATTTAGATATAGCTCCCATATATAGTTTCGTCCGATTTCATGTGAATGGTGCACCAACGTCCCTATATATCCTTCGATTTGCACGAAATTTGGCATAACGTACTGAATTGAGCGTAGAATGATGTCTACCAAGTTTCGTGAAAATCGGTCAAGATTTAGATATAGTTCCCATATATAGTTTCGTCCGATTTCATGTAAATGGTGCACCAAAGTCCCTATATATCCTTCGATTTGCACGAAATTTGGCACAACGTACTGAATTGAGCCTAGAATGATGTCTGCAAAGTTTCGAGAAAATCGGTCCAGATTTCTATATAGCTCTCATATATAGTTTCGTCCGATTTCATGTAAATGGTGCACCAAAGTCGCTATATATCATTCAATTTGCACGAAATTTGGCATAACATACTAAATTGAGCCTAGATTGATGCCTGTCAAGTTTCGTGAAAATCGGTCAATCGGTGCACCAAAGTCCACATATATCTTTCGATATGCACGAAATTTGGCATAGCGTACTGAATTTAGTCCAGAATGATGTGTGACAAGTTTAGTGAAAATCGGTTGAAATTTAGATATAGCTCCCTTATATTATAGATTGATTGTAAGCAATTGACACACCAAGGAATCAATAGGATAGGAACAAAACGTACTGAAATTAGTATAACCTAACCTGTGACAAGTTTCGTTGGAATCGATTCATATTTGGATATTGCTTCCATATATATTTTCGTCCGATTTGAAGTAAATGGCGCATCAAACTCCTCATTTTTGTCAGATTGTCTGAAATGTTTCTGAGTGTACATAATTGAGCATAGAATTACGTAGATCTAAGTAGATTTAAAATTTTGATATATATCACATGTTTTAGTTCATCCAATTTCATGTTAATAGTCCTGTTTAATATACCCATAGTGGTGAAGGGTATCATATAGTCGGCCCGTCCGACTTTACTACTTTCCTTACTGGTTTTATTAATTTTAGAGCGAAGTCAATAATCCTAGTTCATACGAGAGCCAGACATGTACTCTTTCAAACACCTTTGGAATTTTCGGATTCCGATGTTCCAGTGAGGAGTAATCATGCCCGCCATCAAAAATAATGACTTTTCTTTAATTACAAAAAACAACAACAAAACAATAACAAACATTTGTTGTAAAATATTTTTCTTCTCTTTTAAATATTCAAATATATATGTACAAAGTTATAAACCTAAACAAGCATTGGTATTGATTTACTAGCCCTTTGAAAATCTTGAAAAATTAAAATCGAGAATAGGTGGGGTTCCCTTAATTCCTATATATATGTGAACCATTTTGCAACCTATGTTCATTCGGGTAGATTTAGAGTAGTTTGCGTACAATGGGACAGAATTATATAAATAGATTTAAAGCAAACTTGACACACGCTATTCGGTGTGCTGCACTGTTCAAAATTTAATCTCAATGAGATCACTTCGTCAATTTCTAATCACTTCTTGGCCGACAAGTGAACCCACACGATCGTCTAGATCACAATTAATATCTACCACCCACAAAACCCGTATTGTTTAGCGAATCTCTCTTTTAAAATGTATGTATATAGGTATATTTTTCGGGTAGCTCCCATATAAGCGTACCCTCGACTTTCGGTATTTTGGGGTTCTTGAGATTTTTGGATTCAACAAAATTCTCGGTAGTTTAGTCGTATATGGTAACAAACCTCAATCCCAATTCCTACACGATGTAAACAATATTGGTCTAGGGACGTACTCATACAATTTCATATTAAGATTTCTTAACAATATATTTATATTTGGAAATAGATTTTCGTCAAATACTACATAAAAGAGGCCAACAATAATACGAGCATCCTGTCGCCGTAAATTGCGTACAGCATCAGTTGGATCTGATAAAAATTATTGTCATGTAACGATTTCAATTCCTGCTTCCATACAACGATTCTCAAGGTCTTCAACCGTCTGAAATTAAATCACAAAAATATAACTAATGAATAGATTATGTCAAAGGATAAAATAAATGTTTATTAATCGTTTGTTTATTAAGAAATTAAAAGTTTTAGGAAATGGAACGATTCATTATGGTTTTTATATTTTCAGCAATAGCATGTTTGATTTTCTTTTGGTAACTCATCGTAGTAATTATAAACTAGGTACGAGTATTCATGCTCAGCGGAAAATATGAAAATTTAGTCATAGCTTCCAAATATATTTTCGTCAGTTTTATGCACATTTTGCAACATACCCAACTTATGTTCAATTCAAGTCCAGCTTGCCGAATTAAATTTTGAATCGGTTCAGATTTCATAGCTCCCATATATGTTTTCTTCCAATGTTATGTATTTTTATGTTCACAGTCAAAGTTTTTTCGACCTTTTTACACTGATAGTACTCTTAAAATACAACGAAAAGTGTTAAGGGTAAATTGTGTTTGATTATTTTTTATTTATGTTTTATGTTGCCTCCGAAAGTGAAGTGACCGCAGAAGTGTCCATATATGAATGTCAGCCTTTATGAACGTAATTCATGTTAGAAAAATTTGTCAATCCAAAAGAAGCTGACAAAACAAATTAGAGCCAATTCGGTTGAAAACGTAACAATGCTCCTAGAGTATATCTAAATCGCTAGTAATTTCCGACGGACCATCTCAGAGCTATAGTAGAGAGTACAAAGAGTGTTAAGTAAGATAAAACTTAAAATTTTACTTATGATATTAAAGTGTATGTTCTTTATACTTTTGCCAAAACTATATATTTATATAGTATTTTCGTCTAGTTCAGATATTTGTTTTCTAGGTTGAAAATTTACATTTGGAGCATAATGCGAGGGAGTTTTGTTCGTCATTCATACTTTTCTCTAATGCGACATAAAGTTGGCAATTCGCGTGCTTTACCAGTTAGTAGTGTGTTCAGGTTTCTGCATACAACTGTAAAATCGTTGTTAAATGTAGTACTGTTTACATTACATTAGTTGTACACACATATATTATTGACTCAAATCTAAAAGTGTATAGCTGAACTCTTTTTCCATTTATAGGATCTTTTTTGGGTCAATATAAAACATGGACCAAAACCTTAATCTTTTATAGCCTTTACGTTTTAAAAATGTGTCTCAAGCTTTGAAAAATCCGAAGATAAAGCGGACTTTTAATAGATACGAGTTTAAAGACCAAATACTGCTACTCTTTTGTCAGAATTCAGAATTTCTCTTTAAATAACTTCATTCAAATATGTTTTTTATTTGATTAAAATCACTTCCCACTGCTACTAAACTCGACAGTTATTTAACCAATGGTCTATTAAAAAAAACTTTTGCATATAAAATTTTGCGGATGACAACAGTGTTTACGATTGAAAAATATTCTGTAAATAAATGTAAATAAATTTTAAGCAAAATATCGAAATCTAAACCGATTTCATCGAAACTTGTCACATGTTAGGTTACACTTATTTCAGTATGTTTTTTGCATTCGGCCACATTTTCAACTCTTCATTTACTTATAAATCCAAATTTCGTGCGAATGGGTATATAGGGACTTTGGTGCACTATTTACCTAATTTTAATTTTCACGAAATTTAACACACATCGTTCTAAAATTAATTCAGTACGCTGTGCCAAATTTCGTGCAAATCGAATGATATATAGGGACTTTGGTGCCCTATTTACATTAAATCGGACGAAACTATATATGGGAGCTATATCAAAATCTGAACCGATTTCAACTAAACTTCGCATTCATCAATCAGATAAATATCGACAGTATGGTGCTCCATTTACATAAAATCGGGCGAAACTATATAATATAGATCATGATTGATGAATGCGAAGTTTTGTTGAAATCGGTTAAGATTTAGATATAGCTCCCATATATATTTTCGCCCGATTTAATGTAAATAGGGCACCAAAGTCCCTATATATCATTCGATTTGCACGAAATTTGGCACAGCGTACTGAATTAATTTTAGAACGATGTGTGTTAAATTTCGTGAAAATTAAAATTAGGTAAATAGTGCACCAAAGTCCCTATATACCCATTCGCACGAAATTTGGATTTATAAGTAAATGAAGAGTTCAGAATATGGCCGAATGCAAAAAACATACTGAAATAAGTGTAACCTAACATGTGACAAGTTTCGATGAAATCGGTTTAGATTTCGATATTTTGCTTAAAATTTATTTACATAATTTTGTCCCATTGTAAGAAGCAACTCTATATCTGGCCAAAATTTAGTATATGTTACGGAATGAAATGTTTAATTTAATTTTAATGGTCCTTCAAAAATGCGACGTCTGTGAGGATTCCATCTGTTGAATATACCGAAAGTGGTGAAGGGTATCATATAATCGGCCCCGTCCGACTTTACTATTTTCCTTACTGGTTTTGCCTGCTAAGGTAAGGTCACACTAGGCAAATATTTGACGAAAAGTGTCAAATATTTCTTTGCCATAATCTGATCACAAAATATTTTCAATGGCAAACACAAAAACAGCTGATTTTGGCCAAACAAAATTATTTGACAGTAAACAAAATTTTGCGTAAAGTTTCCACAATGTGGACGCCGACTAGCAAATATTTGCCTTATTTTTGGGCAAACATTTATTTGCCCTTACAATATTTTTGTACGGGCAAACAATGGAAAATAACAGCTGATGAATTCGTTGTGTTGGCATTTGTATTGTTGGAATTTCGTCATTTCGTTTGAAAACAAAACATTTTTGACACTTTATCCAATCAAATATAGCATTTTTTATGAGTAGAAAACATAATTTCAAGCCCTAGGTACTTTTTCAAGCCGAAAAAGCTTAATATTGGCATTTCGAATTCAACATAGGTCAGCATTTACCTGCGATATAATGGCAAAGACCGATTTTCGATGTGTTGTAGGTTTTAAATATATTTCAAGCGATGTGGCCGTGGTTTGTATTTGGGATTTATATTAAGTAAAAACTTTTATTTTGTATTTCGGGTTCTCAGATGGTAAATTATCTCGTCACATACAATTTTCAAATCTCGACATATGGTCTAGACAAACATGGAGTTTTGACATATTCTCCACATAAAGGTCCCGTACAATCCGATTTTTATTACCAAATGGGATCTAATGTGGTGGTGATTATTAAAACTTAATCGCAAATTGTTTCATTCATAATTCAAATCCTGGCAAGATCTAGCTACAGCCTCCATATATACGTTACATCCGATTTAATATATAAGCTGATTCCGTAAGGATATGATGTATATTGTACTATTTAGAACAATTGCATAAAATAATTATTAATCTATATATATATATATATATATAATAGTGGGATATAAAGATGTGCAAAATAGTTATTTACCCTATTAAGTGTACTTATCTGTACTGACAATAACGACCAGTTCATTAATTATACTAACCGTCTTCTCTTCATTTTCATGCACATACATACATATAACGAAATAAAATTTGTGTAAAATTTATAAAATATATCAATTTTGAATTTTTTCAGTATATGAAATACACCTTTTTCTTAGTTTCAAAGGAAACAAGAATTACCACCAATACAGAAAACAGCGAAAAATTCAATAACTACTATACAAATATCGTCAGTTACCAATAGGAAGACAAGAGAACGCATAGATATTTCACACATTTCTGTATTGTTAATACGAGCATATAAAAATTCAAAATTCAGGGGCAGCGAAGCGCCACGGGTCCTGCTAGTAACTTATAAAATGTACAACAGGATTTAAAAAATAATCGAAGTTGGCCATAATTTCTCTCAATATTATTGGCAAAAAAATTTATGCTTTCTGACAGTTTGATCAAACTGTTTCATGGTGCAAATATATTTTCCAATGTGACCACACGTCAAACATATATTCCCATTTTATTATTTGACACTATTTGTTCCCTGTTTGAGCAAACAAAATGTGAAAAATATTTGAGTGTAATGTGAACACAGAACCAAGAGTGTGCAAATTTGACATTTTTTGGGGCAAACAAAAAATAGTCATTTGAGTCAAATATTTGCGTAGTGTGACCTTAGCTTTACAAACATATGCACAAAGACACAATTCCCTGTACCACAGTGTGGTGACGGGTATAAAAAGGGGGTTATATGGGGACTATCCCTAAAAGGGGGCGAGTATTAATAATATACGACTACAAAAAAACAAATTACAAAGAATTTGTTTGAAAAACGCGCTCAAGAACCCCAAAATACCGAAAATAGGGGGGTACCCTTATATGGGAGCTACCCGAAAAAATGGACCTATATTTCTAATTTATTGAGGAGAGATCTGCTACCTAATAAGAATTCGAAATACTAAATTACAGTCAATTCGGTCGAAAAATACGATCAGAACCCCCAAAATACCAAAAATTTGGGGGTACCGTTATATGGGGACTACCAGAAAAACTACATTTATAATTTTTAGTGGAGTAATTTGGTACCCAATAAGAGCCCAATGTACAAAATTTCAGAGAATTCAGTTTTAAAAAGAGCTCAAGACCCCCAAAATACTGAAAATTCGGGTTACCATTATATGGGGACTATCCAAAAAAATGGACCTATATTTATAATTTTTAGTATGGAGATTTGCTACCCAATAAGAACTCAAAGTGCCAAATTTCAGAGAATTCAGTTAAAAAACGCGCTAAATAAGACATACTACCCTGTACCACAGTGTGGTGAAGGATATAAAAAAAACTTTGAGCAAAAAGTAATCAAAATTCATAAAATCGGTCGGAAACTTCATTTGGGGGTTGTTACATTGTGTGCTAGTATGTTGTTTATGATCTGGAATAATTATGTATCTTCGAAATCACCGACGTTCTGGTATGCAAAATTACAGTCAGTTCGGTGAAAAATGTACCTAAAAATCTAAATTTGTCCGCAAAATGTTTTTCTTATCTTTCCAGATTCCTTCAAAATACCGAAAATTGTATAGTGGTAGATATCATTTTCCTCATATAAGAACCAGGAATGTCATATTTCAGCCATTTTTGTAGGCATATTCGGCTAAAATTTTCAAAATACGAAAAATGGGACGTTCAAAACTTTGACCTATATTGAAACAGTTTTGCAAAAATGCTTCCCAACCTTTAAGAGCTCGGAATGCTATGCCTTTCGGTAGGTTATGCATTAAAATCTTTATGCATTAAAATCCTTCACGATAAAATGCGGGAAATGGGGACAGTGAATAGAAGTCAATATGAATCGATATTAATAGAAAAAGGAGTTACATGATTTTAGTATCAGGATTTGTTGCAAATAGGAATCCAAAATTGCAACAGCAAATCAAAATATCGAAATTTAAGGTACCGTTATATAGCGCTACTCAACAATTTTGACCAATATTTGGCGGGAAGATTGCTTACCAAATTAGAACCAAAAATACAAAATGACAGCTCAATCTTTTTTGTCCGATATCGTTCATTTTAGTAAAGAGATTTCATAGCAAATGGGAATTCCAAATACCAACTTACAACCATTTTAGTAGAAAAACGTGTCCAAAATACTGAAATGTTTGCGGTATTTTTACATGGGGGCTAACCGAAAAAGTTGACCAATATCGAACAGAACACAAAAGGGCTAAATTTCAGCGAATTGCACGTTCAAACTCAGAAATACTACAATTTTGGGGTATTTGGTACTTTGGGGGTTCTGAGCGATCGACAAACTCGCTCAAAACTCCCTTAACGCTTATCTTCGAACTTGATCTGTCTGCAGACAAAAGAAAACTCTATAAAATTTTGGCGATCTACCTTAATTCGTTTAGAGCCTAGAATGGTTAAAAAAGACAAAGGGATATGTTTAAATGGAATCAAGGAAATTTACGCTCATTATGGATATACTTCCGTATATAAGAGCTATTTAAAATGTTCTGCAAAAATGCAGCAAAACGAGATTCTTCAAAATTCTAACACATCGTATGTTGTTTGACCACATTGTTGGTGAGGGCCCGCCTCGCTAATGATTTCCACTGGGTTTTGAATATAGAAACTATTGGTTTAAACAAACAAATTCAATTTATTTATTCCAATATTTCTTATATTAAAATTCCTATAAATAGTACAATAATTTTAATTCAGAAAACATGCAATTTAATTTAGTTTTAAGTATAACTCACTTTTTGGTATGAAAACCATTAGAAAATAAAAAGAATATACAATTAAAGAAAATCCACATTGGGAGTTATCGCAGCGTCCGGCCAAGTTAAGTACCTTTTTCTAAGTGCTGAAAATGGCGCTTAGTCACAGACGCGAAACCAATTTTACACACTCCGAAATTTAATTCGACGAATTAATCTAAGCTAACTTAAATTAAAGCTACGCGTAAAATATCAAATACACACTAAACTAAAGTTTTTAATGTGGCGGCAAGACACATATTCTTCAAAATTTTCATGCCTATGGCTTAGGTGTTGGTAGAAAATATTGGTTGAAGTAATATTCTTCAAACCTATGGCTCAGATGTTGGTTGAAAAAATATTCTTCAAAAAATCCATGCCTATGGCTCGGATGTATATCATATTACATCGAATTCTGTTGAAAACATCGGAATCCGATGATTTAGTCTAGATTAGAATTAAATCAAAATACAAAATCATTTTTTTTTTTTTTTTGAAACCGAAAAAGGGGGGTCCCCTTAAAAGGCAATAACAAGAGCGATATAAATGAAGAAAAAATTAAATTATTTTGTTACGTTTTCAGCCAGGCGGTCCGGCCAAAAGCCTTTTATATCATATGTTTTGGAAAAAAACATACATACAAACAAACAACATAAAGTGGTTTAGTTGTTCATGAATAATATTATAAATATAATAATTTAATTCAAGCATAGTTTATGCTCTGAGGGAAAAGTAATCAACTTGTGTCGTGATGCAAACAAATATCACACAACCGCACACACACACTCAACTAAGTCCAAAACCAAACGACAAGGAATATTTATATCAACAAATATGTATACAACATATATACACTAAATACATATATTTAGTTTTTGTTTGTCTGTTTGCACTTCCATTTCCTTTTGGTCTTCCCGCCCCAAAATAATAAGAATTTGTCTACATGAATTTGTAGAAAATCACTACTGGCAGTTTAAGGAAAATAAAACGCAATTAAATCAGGAAATAAACAAAATGTTTCAAAAGCTTTTGAAATATGTATTTCAGAACGATAAACAAGGGCATAATGCAATGTGATGTATTCAACTATACGTAGATATTATTTATATGTACGACTGCATGTTAAGAAACTAGCAAAACTTGTTGGTAGAAAATAAAGATGCTGTTGATTTTCCCACACTCCCATTTGTTTATATTTCAATTAAAGGACATGCAAACTGAGAACATGCACATAAAACATGAGATAGTCTTATTACGTGAAGAGTATATCAAAACCGCTATACCCAAATATTCACAGATACCATAATGTACATATGCATATTATTGCTAACAATAAAACTGTCTGTCAATTTATCTATATCCGTATTTTTGCTTGTGATATCACTATAGAGCTCGCAATATTTAAAAAAGGGTTTTGAAATTTTGCACATTCATTGCTACTACTCCTAGGATGTTAGGTATTACAAATACGACCATCAAAATTTCAATGGTTTGATTTGTTATCGTTTCCAAACGAATTGGTTGAAGTGCCTTCCTACCAAAATCATCAATTAGCAGGTTCAGTTTGGGTCAAAGAAGAGGCCTATTGTCTTTTTTTATAGTGGTCGGTTATTTTTTAGGGGATGAAACAATGCGCAAATTTATTTTTTCTTCACGCTCTAGAGGCCACAATCTGAATGAAGATCTAAACATCACATCATCATAGAAAGGGTTCTGACCATAGAATTACGTATTTTGGTATAATAAATATTACCATTAGCAGACTAGAATGGGAAATTTACACCTACAGATTTCGACAATGATCAGATGATACTTAGGGAATGGAATCGACCCTAGCCCTTCTAGAGCTCTACTGAAGGACAAACATCACAATTTTTACACGGATAAGGGATCTGGCCAACATTTTCAAATTACTGTTTCAAAAACTGATCGGTCAATATTGAGGGGTCAACAGAACCAAGAGTTTGGACATATTTTTCTCCCGAATTAGCAGTAATGTGGAATTTTAAGTTGTTGCATATCAATCGAGCATACTTGGGTTCATTGGTGTATCATTTGTATGAAATCAAGCAAAATTATGTACGGGAGCTATATATAAATCTGGACCTATTTGAGATATGCAGCAGCAAAGTTCGTTATGTTATCAAACGAAAATATATAGGGGTTATATATACATTTGAATATATTATATTTTACAAAATCCAATACTAGATATTCAAGGTTAAATTTGGTACGTTGTGTAAAAATTTGTCCACATCAGACAAATGTTATTTATTTGGTAAACCAAATAAAATTGGATGAAAATATATGAAAGCTACATCTAAACCTGAACCGATTTCAATCCAATACGATATACAATGTTTCATAAAAAGCGAACAAACGTGGGATGAACATAATGTCATGTAGATTGAAAGGGATCTATTATACAGCATTTAAAGAAAATCGGATGAATGTATATATGGGAGCCATATCTACATCTAAACCGATTGCAAACTTATTCAAAACCATGTTACCCTATGCCAAACTTCGTGTAAGAGAATAAAACTTAGATTCTCTGGTGCATTATTCACATAAAATCGGACGAAAATACATAGGGAAGATATATCTAAATCAGAAGCGATTTCAACAAATCTTTAGAGGCATCGAACTGCACCTAAATATATTGTCTCAATCGGAAAAACATTGGAATCGATTTCAACAAAACTTTACTGATTTTGATATGTACTTAATTCAGTACATTATGCAAAATTTTGTATCAATTGGATGAGCATTGGGAATTTGGTGCACCATTTAGATAACATCGGACGAAAGCATATATGGGAGCTATATCTAAATCGACTGCAACAAAAATTACCATACACCAATCTGCTCCCAATTTAGTACGATGTGCAAAATTTTGTTTCAATCGGACAAACATTGGGAGTTTGGTTTGCCATTTACATAAAATTTCATTTGTCATTTTTGTGCAAATTTTACCCTTGTATAATGATAATCCATGCCAACCGTAACATCTATAGATAAAAATTCCGGATCGTAATATCTACGAACACTTAATGTAACACCATAAAATGAAGTTCCCGATCATATTAGAATTAAATATATCTAATGGTGCCAACTAGCACTAAAGCCAGTATCCATTCAAAAGATACTTTTTTATGGGTCATTTTACCAGCTATCCATTACTGCCATAATAGTCTAATTATTATTATTATTTATTTATGTTATTATTCTAAAGGTGCTTAAGCTTTCATTCCATTCAACTTACGATATAAAAAATTCTTCCGCCTGCTGTAAAATGGCAAATTTCAAAGTCAAAATTCTTCATTAACTTAATTCTAGTTGGATTATGAACGGTAGCCGATGAATGGGTACGAAATAGCTGATGATGAGGCGCCATAACAGAGCTGTAAATAAAAACCAAAACAAATATAATTTATTATTAAAAAAAGTACTTCAGGGGTAATTATTTTAAATATATATATATATATATATATATTAAATTTCATAACCCATTAAATATTCTTTTAGTATCCGCTTCAATACATCTTATTGTAATTTTGTTATTAACATAACAAAGTTATTCTAGTTTACAATGAGTCCATTGATGCCACTTTATAAATTTGGATTTCAACTACTTGGCAAACAGAAAGGCGAAGGGGAGGAAGAGAGATCTCTGAATCAAAACAAAATAAATGCCAAATAAAAAAAACCACTTCAGGTCATAACTTTACTTTCTTATGTGTATATCTTGAATGGAATTTGAGTTTAAAAGTGTAAATACGAGAAAGTGCGTACATGTATCTTGGCCGTCTTTGTTGCATCCGGAGCAAAACAAAACATATACATGCAAGCCAAGTAAACACGTTGATAAGAGTAAAATATTCTATCGTATCTTCTTAAACTTTTAAATTCTTTAAGAGGCTAAGTGTGGAGGGAACGCATAATTGCGGTATACGAAAAGGCCATAAGAACTTCAAAATAAGTTTTCTGTGAATAAAGGTAAACAATTTATGCAGACAATGCATACACTCCCCTCCCCTTTACGCAAATACTTATTTAGCAGAACAACAACTTGAATATTGTGATCAGTGTGTTTTTGTAAAGAAATCTCTTTTGGGGTGATAAAGCTGCTCCTATTGTTGTTGATTGCTTCACATGGGGTATTGTTGCTTCGCGATGTCTGCTTGAATAACGTGACACCGACATCGCCATATATAACTTGAAAGGAGTATATGGTATGATGGTGTGCGTGTTCGAAGCTTTGTCATCTACCATAAATAGTAGCAAGTGTTGAACGTTTTCACTTTGCTGCTGTCTTTTGTTGATAACGTATATCCTGAAAACGCATTAAAATAATTGGACGAAGTTTCCAGTGCTTTGAACTATACATAATTTTTTTTTTGAGCTTTTAAATTTTAAAAAATTGTATGAGTTTGTGTTGTCAGACGAGGATTGTTATACTCTACATCAGTAGTAATAACGGAGGTCACAATGAAACGCATTTTCAAGGATGGTTGTTTAGCTAAGCTCATTATATGTTTTTCCGATTGACACGAAATTTTGCATAGATTAATGAATTGAGTATAGAATGATATGTGCTAAGTAAATTGGTTCAGATTCCTAAATACATCATCGGACGAAGTTAAATATTCAGTCAAATATTTTCCAAAGTTTCTCAATCAGCGCAATTGAGATGCAATTGTATAAAGATAACCATATGATGCGGCTTTATAGTTGATCATATACGTGTGTCATCTATATATATAACCAGTGAGCGGAGCAGTATAGTCGGACGGGGCCGACCATACGATACCCTACACAACTACCACGGAACTCAAATTTCCCGAATATTACGAGTATTCAGTACAGCTATTATCCAGATTCCCTTCACCGTGGGTTGTGTTGTGATGTTCGGCTTCATTTGTGGTCTATAGATCGACTCGAAAATAACACAAAAAATTAAGTTTTCTGTCCACTTCATTCCAAAATTGTTATCTGATCATCACCGAAAATTATAAGCCTTGTTCTGGACCATAACTGGAACCTCATGGAACATTTCAAAGCGGTCAGTGGAACCTCTAGAGTGATAATGGGTTACTAAATAATATACGAATCGGATATACCTGAAAATATTTAGGTGTAACTCCCACATCCGAGCACATACAACAATATAATTGGTAATAATTTAAAGGTCAACCACTCCTCTTGGGTATAATGTACACTTCTCGGTTCTATGCCCTTCAGGGGTAAATATATTCGCTATTCAGGGGTAAATATTTTCGATTTTGCTAGTCCTATAAGATGTGTCAGTAAATATTTTTGCTCCCAGGAAATTATAAAATTTAATAAATAATTTTTGCATAGCAGTGCAAATTAAGTTGTTTTTTCGTTATTAAATTGATTTTATTGCGACCATCAATTGTGTGTTGGAGGAGTGATTTACAATACTAAATTGTAAATAAAATAAAACCAATAGCTGATTGGAAGAAGAAGAAGAATACAACATCAAATTGCCGCGCAGTGTTTCTGGAACAAATGCTGTATTCATACTGATTGATATTAAATACATAGAGCTGTGTACTCTTTGCGTTGGTGTAAATTTGTTTACAAGCAAGTGGAGTAGTTGGTGACTGCTGTAGTGGTTTATCGTTTCAATTGCTTTGTTGTTGTGTTGCTGTAGATGATCCCCCTTGTTGTGTTGCAGCTGATGTCGTTGCGGTTGTCATCTGTGTTCGATAATATATCTGGAACGTTATCTGAATCCAATCTTGAGACCATGCCAACTACAACAAAAACATATACGTGCCCAACTTGTAGTAGTGTTGTCAAGAACAACCAGAATAGTGTTGGATGTTGTATCTGTGGAATGATTATTCATATTAACTGTGTTAATGTGACTAAAGAGCAACACAGTTTCTTATACAGGAACAGAAAAACGATGATGTTTTTATTCAAATGCCCAACCTGTGTTAAGAAGAAGACTGATAATAGCGCTGATGCTACTGCTTCTAGTCATGCAGGTACTGATACACAAAGCGGTACTGGAGATGTTTATGAAACACTGAGGCAAGAATTTGAATTATATAACCTATGTTTGGAGAAGCAATTTGAAAGCTTTATGCTGAAAATTAAGGATGTGGTCAAGACGATACGATCAGAGGTTGACAGTGGGTTTCAACAAATGGAGGAATCAGTGCGGAGTTGCCAGGCTGCAATTAAGATTTTCGAGCAGACTAAGCAAGAGTCTGTAATTGAAGCCGATATACTAACTAGTCGTCTCAATAGGTCAAACATAATTGTCAGTGGTTTGCCTGATGGGATCAAGGGATTGATAGACCCGATAATAAAAATCGCAGTTATATACGGTCAAGTCCGCACTATAGGGACTTGGATGGTTGGCAGGTACAGTGCAATGAGAGGCTCTCCTAATAGATCCAGTACGCCCAATGCGTACTCCGGAGCCAAAATAAATATGTAAATAGAAATAAATAAAACACGATAGTTTTATTAATAAAAGGTTCGACCAATGCCGATATTTATTAGTTGGTAACGATATTACCTTTAATGTACAACAATATGTACGATGGCTTACTATTTAAGCGCTGGTGATCGATCACAAGAATATGTGTGGCCAGTCCAAAGATTACAACGAGAGTTAATCAAGTAATAATAATAATGTTGTTTGTTGACACATAGATGCCTAAAGGTGGCGCAATAGCAAAATGTAAACAAAAGTCCGTTGAAATCTGTCAGCCTCATACTATTACAAGGATGTAATAATGAGGAGTAGACAGATTTCAACGTCTGCGACCTTTCAAATTAAAGGCAAACTATATAACCATTTTAAATAGCAATTCTCGCTTAAACATTTGCCGCCTCCTTTGAAACATGCATATGTTTTAACAAATATGATAAATTATAATTAACGGCATAGTGCATGGTGAGCAAAACCTTTTACATTTTTTTAATATATTTTTTCATCATTCTTTTTTTTACTTTTTTCAAATAACAATCTTACTTGTTAACGAAAGGCCAATTAGGGACCCCGCGATTACATAGATCATGAAGGATCTATTGTACGAAAGGGCCATTAGGGACCCCGCGGTTATATGAGGCCAGAAAGGACCTGCGGTACGAAAGGGCCATTAGGGACCCCGCGAAACGATAGAGCCATTAGGGACCCCGCGAAACGAAAGAGCCATTAGGGACCCCGCGAAACGAAAGGGCCATTAGGGACCCCGCGATATGTGAGCCAAATTGTGTTATGTTTGTTGAGGGCCGCCTTTTAACGATTTCGTACGATTTACGAAAACAATTTATGTTATAGGACCAGTAATTATCCAGCCGAATTTTGTATTTTGAGCGAGCAGCGATCCAGACGAAAGTGGAAAACTATGATTTTTTACTATTTGTGGATACAAGTCTGCTCCTATCAAAATATCTACTGGACTAGATTGAAGGAAATCGGGATCTGCCAAAACTATATTTGACAAATCCAATTTAAGATCCGAAGTAATCGAAATGGATGGAAGATTTCCCGATATGGAATATACTACCAATGCTGACGTTTCCAAACTGTGAGACCTATTACTACAACTACGCAGTTTAAATGAACATATTTTTCGACTAGTTGTGGCAACAGTACTATTTACCCCACGAATTGTCGAAATTGTGGGTTTTACCGGTAGGTTCAATTTCTTCTGAAGTCGTTCGGAAATGAAAGACGACTCAGAAGCCGGATCTATTAGCGCTCGAGCAGGAAAACAAGCACCATGGTTAACAATATTGACCATGGCTGTTCCCAAAAGAACTGATTGGTTTTGCGACGCGTGAAATGTTAGTCGAATAGCAGTGCCTGCCGATGTGGATGAATCAATCACAGTGGAAGAGGGCAAATGACTATTAACATTTAAATTGCGTGGACGAAAAGTTGGTGCCGAAGATGACAAATTGGAATTTGTGGGAGTCACCATCTGACTCGGAGAGCTCACAATACAGCTATCTCTGTGCAATAGAGTGTGATGTCTCTGATTGCACTTTCGACAACAACGACTATTACAATTTTTGACTTCGTGTCCCCTACGAAGACAATTAACACACAGATGATGCTTTTTGACCAATTTAAATCTATCGATAGGTGTACAATTTACAAACCGATAGCAATAATGTATTGTATGTCGCTCTGAACAAAGAACGCAACAAGAATTAGACGACGAACGAGGTGTAGAAGACGCACATGGAGGCGAAACGGAACTGATTTTATTATTTGAGTTTGACACAGTGTTAACATTTCTCATTTCATGCAAACACAGAAGAGTACGAATTCTCTCTGTCAAGAATGCATCTAACTCTTTCCAAGATGAAAGAGACGATTTGGATTTTACACTTTTCTCCTATAAAGCGTGTGTCAATTTGGGTAATTTTTGCAAACAAAGAAATACCACAATCGGATCCCAATTTTCCGTTGGTATGTTATAAATTGCCATTGCGGAAAGACAACTATTAATTCCACGTTGAATCGACTTTAGTCCCGAACTACTTTCCTGATCCAGCACAGGAAGGCCAAACAAAGTTTTCAAATGACTATGGACAATCAATCGTGGATTATTATAAGTGGAATTCAATGCATTCCACGCAGGTTCAAAACTCCGATGAGTTAAAGGAAATTTCGAGACGATTTCTCGAGCCTCACCACTAGTTTTACTCACCAGATGACATAGACGCTCAATGTCTGTCAATCGGGATTTATTAATATAAACCGCACTAAACAAATCTCTGAAAGTGGGCCAATTAAGAATATCTCCACTGAAAATGTCAATATTGCAATGATGTATCGCTAGATTATGAATGTTATCTACAATTGGAGGATCTATAACAAAGCTTTGGCCTATTCTAGTATTCCCAATATTCAATATTGTGGATCGAGATGCTTGTGTTCCCACATCACGAGAAGAGTGGGACGTGCTCACGTTTTTAACGGCGGCATCATCTGAGAGAGTTCCGTTACTGAAACTACTGAATTGTTTGTAGAAGAATTCAGAGACGATCTATCAGAACTTCTAATCTTTGATAACAATATTTTTATAGCAGATGAACAACGCATAAATTCTTTAGACGAAACCTCATATTTACTATATACACTATCAAGATCTTCAGGATTTTCAATGTGGGAAAGACAATTATTAAAACATTCCTCAACCGATTTCCACAGTTTTTTAATTTCTTCACTCCTAACCTCAAGATCATAAATATCTAATTCGTCTTCCTTCAATGCACCGAAGTGTGCAGCGAAACTCACCATAGAGTTGGAAGCACGAATGAATAAATTTAAGGGAGTGGAAGCCATTTTATAAATTTATCCAAAATATGAAGTAATCTATATTCAAAACAAGGGATTTAAAAAGATTATCCAAGTGATATATAAAAATCGAATCAATTTGCACGATAGCTACAACCAAGCAAAGAGGATATTACAATTTATACGAACGATAAACAAAAAAATATGATTTTTAAACGAATTAGATAACAAAGGTTTTAATCTAACCCCACTAGCTATCAATAAATGATCACGATAAATAATCAAATAAAGAAGCTACCGAATGTAGCGTTTTTATAATAAAATTGCTATAAAATGCAAAACATTATTAATATTTAATCAAATAAAAATCGATATGCGTTTTTATAATAAAATTGCTATAAAATGCAAAACATTATTAATATACATAAAATCCCTATGCAATACAAAAGTCCAAACGACCGATTGTAGGGCACTTTTAAAATTCGCAACAAATATTAAAAATCAAATAAATAAATACTATGCAACTATATGCACAATAAAATACAA
>NW_026876274.1:0-19545 GCF_032173495.1 Musca vetustissima
GCCTTTAAACGCTTCTAACGCCTAGAAAACGCATTTTAATTTTCTGTGGTCTAAAAAGGCATTTTAAGGCCTTTAAACGCTTCTAACGCCTAGAAAACGCTTCTAACGCCTAGAAGGCCTTTAAACGCTTCTAACGCCTAGAAAACGCATTTTAATTTTCTGTGGTCTAAAAAGGCATTTTAAGGCCTTTAAACGCTTCTAACGCCTAGAAAACGCATTTTAATTTTCTGTGGTCTAAAAAGGCATTTTAAGGCCTTTAAACGCTTCTAACGCCTAGAAAACGCATTTTAATTTTCTGTGGTCTAAAAAGGCATTTTAAGGCATTTAAACGCTTCTAACGCCTAGAAAACGCATTTTAATTTTCTGTGGTCTAAAAAGGCATTTTAAGGCATTTAAACGCTTCTAACGCCTAGAAAACGCATTTTAATTTTCTGTGGTCTAAAAAGGCATTTTAAGGCATTTAAACGCTTCTAACGCCTAGAAACGCATTTTAATTTTCTGTGGTCTAAAAAGGCATTTTAAGGCCTTTAAACGCTTCTAACGCCTAGAAAACGCATTTTAATTTTCTGTGGTCTAAAAAGGCATTTTAAGGCCTTTAAACGCTTCTAACGCCTAGAAAACGCATTTTAATTTTCTGTGGTCTAAAAAGGCATTTTAAGGCCTTTAAAAAGAATTTTAATTTTCTGTGGTCTAAAAAGGCATTTTAAGGCCTTTAAACGCTTCTAACGCCTAGAAAACGCATTTTAATTTTCTGTGGTCTAAAAAGGCATTTTAAGGCCTTTAAACGCTTCTAACGCCTAGAAAACGCATTTTAATTTTCTGTGGTCTAAAAAGGCATTTTAAGGCCTTTAAACGCTTCTAACGCCTAGAAAACGCATTTTAATTTTCTGTGGTCTAAAAAGGCATTTTAAGGCCTTTAAACGCTTCTAACGCCTAGAAAACGCATTTTAATTTTCTGTGGTCTAAAAAGGCATTTTAAGGCCTTTAAACGCTTCTAACGCCTAGAAAACGCATTTTAATTTTCTGTGGTCTTCTTAAAAAAGGCATTTTAAGGCCTTTAAACGCTTCTAACGCCTAGAAAACGCATTTTAATTTTCTGTGGTCTAAAAAGGCATTTTAAGGCCTTTAAACGCTTCTAACGCCTAGAAAACGCATTTTAATTTTCTGTGGTCTAAAAAGGCATTTTAAGGCCTTTAAACGCTTCTAACGCCTAGAAAACGCATTTTAATTTTCTGTGGTCTAAAAAGGCATTTTAAGGCATTTAAACGCTTCTAACGCCTAGAAAACGCATTTTAATTTTCTGTGGTCTAAAAAGGCATTTTAAGGCATTTAAACGCTTCTAACGCCTAGAAAACGCATTTTAATTTTCTGTGGTCTAAAAAGGCATTTTAAGGCATTTAAACGCTTCTAACGCCTAGAAAACGCATTTTAATTTTCTGTGGTCTAAAAAGGCATTTTAAGGCCTTTAAACGCTTCTAACGCCTAGAAAACGCATTTTAATTTTCTGTGGTCTAAAAAGGCATTTTAAGGCCTTTAAACGCTTCTAACGAATAGAAAACGCATTTTAATTTTCTGTGGTCTAAAAAGGCATTTTAAGGCATTTAAACGCTTCTAACGCCTAGAAAACGCATTTTAATTTTCTGTGGTCTAAAAAGGCATTTTAAGGCATTTAAACGCTTCTATACTAAATGGTAATAAACATGATATTAGATGTAGAAATAGAGGTGGAATTCGGAACTATAGTACAACAAATTATACAGTATTCACGATTTCCATATGAAATATGTTTTTGTATTCCCTTTCCGCATACGAAGTAGCGGGCACTTTGCTAGTATAATATGTATAGATAGTAGTATGAAAATAACTGTCAACGGTACCAACTAACTACGACATATGATACCCTACATAACTACCACAAAAATCGAACTCTGTGCGTTTCTATATTCTGAGCTTAGGCAATATTTCGCAATATTTGCACACTCTTACCCAATTATAGGTACAGCTCCTGGGATAAAATAAGATGTGGTCACATTAGATTTTTGTTGATTTGAATCTTAGAATATTGACCGATCATCATCTCAGCAGCCGTTCAAATAATTTTTTCAGATCCCCTTCATTGTGTAAAATATATGATGTTCTGCGTATAAGAATGGCCTCCAGAATGACTAGAAAATCTGACAAAAATAATGTACCTATTAAAGGCATCGTCCTTGACTATAACCGGAAAAATACTGGGATAATATTAAGCAGTATCATAACAATACCTTTAAATATTTACGTATTGCGCCCTCATCCCTGTATGTACAACAATAAAATTTGTATCAATTTAAAGGTCAACAATTTCTCTTGGATATATTATCAACTTCTCAGGACTATGTTGTTTAAATATAAAGTTTTTGGTCCATTTCATCCCCTAAATATTAACGTATCAAAAACAATAGGTCCACTACTTTACGGCGTTACAAACTCTTGGGACCACAGCAATCTATAATACCCTTACAACATATTTGTGTAGGGTATAAAAACATTGCAATGTAACGGCTTTAATGTAAATTGTTAATGAACTTGTCAACTGTGGCGTATGTGGAATGAATAATAAATTATTTGGTATACATAAAGCATACGCACCATTGCGTCCAACATGATTAAGCAATTAATTTTAAGGGTGCAAGGTGGGCAGGGACAATTTCGCTTGATTTTTTATGCTATTCAACACACTGTGGCAGAGGGTATTATGTCTTTGTACATATGTTTTTAACAGGCAAAAATAATCGAGATAGACCCATGGTTCCTTTTTAGAATATGCATAGAATCACTTTCTGAGTCGATTTATGCATGTCCGTCCGTACGAAATTTGTCATAGCGTACTGAATTAAGTCTAGAATGATGTGTGTAATTTTTTGTGTAAATCGGTTCAGATTTAGATATAGCTCCCATGTATAGTTTCGCCAGATTTTAGGTAAATGGTGCACCAAAGTCGCTGGAAATCTTTTCTTTTCTAAATAGTCCACTAAAGTCCCTGGAAATCTCTTGATTTGAACGAATTTTTGGTACAGCGTAATGAAATAAGTCTAGAATAATGTGTGTTAAGTTTAGTGAAAATCGGTTCAGATTTAGATATAGATCCCATATATATCTTCGTACGACTTAAGATAAATGGTGTACCAAAGTCCCTGTATATCTTTCGATTTACACGAATTTCCACATAGCGTACTGAATTGCGTCTATAATAATGTGTGTCAAGTTTCATGAAAATCGGTTCAGATTTAGATATAGCTCCCATGTATAGTTTTGCCAGATTTTAGGTAAATGGTGCACCAAAGTCCCTGGAAATCTTTTCGTTTGCACGAATTTTGGCATAGCGTACTGAATTAAGTCTAGAATGATGTGTGCAAATTTTTGTGAAAATCGCTTCAGATTTAGATATAGCTTCCATATATATTTTCATACGATTTTCGATAATTGGTGCACCAAAGTCTCTGAAAATCATTTAATTTGCATGAAATTTGTTCATAGCGTACTGAATTAAGTCTAGTATGACGCGTGATGAGTTCTTGAAAATCGGTTCAGATTTTGATATAGTTCTCGTATATAGTTCCGCCCGATTTTAGATAAATAGTCCACTAAAGTCCCTGGAAATCTTTTGATTTGCACGAATTTTGGCACAGCGTAACAAAATAAGGCTAGAATGATGTGTGTTAAGTTTCGTAAAAATCGGTTCAAGTTTAGATATAGCTTCCATATATTTCTTCGTCCGATTTAAGGTAAATGGTGTACCAAAGTCCCTACATATCTTTTGATTTACACGGAATTTGTCAGAGCGTACTGAATTAAGTCTAGAATAATGCGTGCTAAGTTTCGTGAAAATTGGTTCAGATTTAGATATAGTTCCCATATATATTTTCGTCCGATTTTATGTAAGTGGTGCACCAAAGTCCCCATATATCTTTCGATTAGCACAAATTTTGGTATATGGTACTGAATTAAGTCTAGAATGATGCTGCTAAGCTTCGTGAAAACATCCATAGCTATGCCGATTGACACAACGTAATGAATATAAATTAGTCTCTAGCAAGTTTCCCTGAAATAGGTTGAGATATAGATATATAACAAAAACGCGACTTCTGTTATGATACATATGTAGAATATACCCGAAGTGGTAAATGTTTTTATATAGTCGGCCTAGTCCGACTTTACTACTTTTCTTACTGGTTTTATTTTTATATAAGTGTCAGTTTTTTATCACATGTAAGCCAATAAACTTTTTTTAAATTTATTTTTATTGGTCTTCTATAGACGTGGATTTGTTTGAGATTATTTTTTATGGGTCTTCCAAAGTTCTGGATTTGTAAAGATTATTAACTATGAAAAACAATAGGTGTGGATTGTTTAAAGATAATTTGTTACTGGGTCAGACCTAGGCGTGAGTGTATTAAAGATTATTTTTTATGGGACTCTATAGGTGTGGATTGTTTACAGATTATTTTTTACTGTATCAGATATAGGAGTGGATATTTTAATGATTATTTTATAGGTCATAACTAGGCGTGGATTTTTTATGATTATTTTATGGGTCTTCTATAGACGTGGATTTTTTTAAAGATTAATTTTTTGAGCCTTCTATAGACGTGGATTTTTTAATGTTTAATTTTTGAGCCTTCTATAGACGTGGATTGTTTAAAAATAATTTTTATGAGTCTTCTATATATACCATAATCCATGCCTATCAATTGTCAAATATTAAACTATTAGCATACTATTATCACCCTTTTAATTAGTTGATCTCGTTTGTCAATACTTTCATCCTTTGTGACCGACATTGATTGTCCTTAATTAAATGAATAATTGATGGCATCTAAATTGGATAATATGTTAATAACATAAAAATGCTTAATCAATACAATTCAAAATACATATATAATTGCTTTACTTATAAACTGACCTACTTACTGTTGTTGGATAATACAACAGCATTTGTTCTTTTGGTATTTCGATATTCAAATATTAACGCAAGACAGAGCTACTAATTATCTTAGATAAATATATATTTTAGGATTAATTGATGCATAAATGCTATTTGTGAAATGAAATAGTTAAGTGATTTTCAAAGAATGTGGATGGATTTTCACAAAATGAAAGGAAATTCTTGAAAGTTGTAATAAATATTTATTAAAATTTCTTTAAAATTTCCCAAAAGAAAGTTATAATATAGAATTTCATTTTTTTCAAATTAAGCCTTCAAGCGGATCATATTATTTTCCCTTTAATTATAACAATTAAATAATTGGTAATTTTATTCCGTATATGCAGAACCATCATATTTTTGCATCTTCATATCATTGGTTTGTTTGTTGAGCTCTCAACGTCAATTACATTCTGTTTGCAGGAATATCTCATGTAGACTTCGACAATAAGGGCAGTAAGTGAAAACCAATAATCCAACATAAAGTACCGGAAGTAAAATGATAAAACACGCAGACTCTGATGAAGAACCTTAATCGGATGCGATGTAAACAAATTGAAATAAAATACCAACTAGTGAAGGAAAGGAAGTTGTGGGAGAAACAATTTTTGAAGTTAATAAATTCCACATTTTTGGGAACATTTTTAAAGGCGTGGATTTTTTAAAGAATATTTTTAGGGGTCCTAAATAGGCGTGGATTTTTTTAAGTCAAACATAGGCGTGGATTTTTTAAGTAATAACTTTTTGGGTCAAACTTAGGCGTAGATTTTTTAAGTAATAATTTTTTGGGTCAAACATGGGCATGGATTTTCTAAGTAATACTTTTTTGGGTCAAACATAGGCGTGGATTTTTTAAGCAATACTTTTAATTGTCATAAATAGTCTTCGTTTTTTTTAAGAAATACTTTTTAATTGTCATAAATAGTCTTCGATTTTTTCAAGAATATATATTAGGGGCCATAAATAAGCGCGGATATGCAAGGATTTTTAACGACAATTTTTTGTGTGTGAATTTAAAAAAAATATGTAGATATTATAAGAACCAGTGAGCGGAGCAGTATAGTCCGACCATACGATACCCTACACAACTACCACGGAACTCTAAATTTCTGCAAATTTTTATTCCGAGTCTGGGCAATATTTCGTGATAGTTGCACTCTCTTGTCCGATTAGAACCTTTTCCTTACACTGACATATTTTCCGAATATTACTAAGTACAGCCCTTCATCCAAATTTAGCACCACTTCATCCAAATATTAATATCTGCTCATCACCGATAATTATAGGCGTTATACTTGACCACACCTGGATCCTCATGGACTATTTCAAAGCGATCACCGCTATATTTCCGCCCTGCAGTGTGGTAATGGGCTACTAAACAATATATGAATTCGTAAGCACCTGTAAATATTGAAGAGTAACTCCCACATCCGATCGACTCAGCTAGTCGAGGTATGACGATTGGTATACTCAAAGGTGGATCTAGGACCAATATTTCGCGGCGTTACAAACTCTTGCGGCTCTTTGTACAGCCGCAAGAGTTTGCCAATATTTGTTAGGGTATTATAGCTTATGTTGTTAGGGTATTATAGCTTTTTCCAGCCCCAAAAGTTTGTAATGCCGCGAAATATTGGTCCTAGATCCAACTTTAAGTATACCAATATTCATACCTCGAATAGCTGAGTCGATCTAGACATGTGTGTCTGTCCGTCTGTCCATTATAATTTGTACAGACGATACAGGCCAAATTTATGGACCCATCTTCACAAAATTATGCATGTAGGATGGGTTCTGGCCAATGATGACCCCTATTGTTTTTGGTAAAGATCGGTTAATATATAGGACCAAAAATTTTATTTTTGTGTTATTTTCTTGTCGCTCCAGAGGCCGCAATTATGGTCGCGAATGTTTTCACGGAGAAGGACCAAAGCGTGCCTGTTTTGATAAAGATCGGACTTTGACTTTTGTCTGAAAAATTACAAAATTCGTATTTTATGGCATAGATATTTAGTTCTGAAAATCATCTACCCGAGCAAATGATAGTTTATCCAAGAGGAGTGGTTGACCTTAAAATTGATATCAATTATATTTTCGTATGTGCTCGGATGTGCGAGTTATACTTAAATATTTACAGGTGCTTACGTATTCATATATTATTTAGAAACCCATTACCACACTAGAGGTCGAAAATATAGCGCTGATCGCTTTGAAAATTTCCATGAGATTACAGTTGTGGTCTGTAATTTTCGGTGATGATGAGATTATAATTTTGGGATGAAGTGGACCGAAAAAATTATTTACTGTTTCTTTTTTCGAGTCGATCTATTGGCCACACGGGGATCTGAAAAAGCAATTAAAAGGGCTGTACTGAATATTGGTAATATTTGGAAAAAATGTCAGTGCAAGGAAGAGGTACTGTTGATCTCTAATCAGGCAAAAGGGTGCAACTAGCACGAAATATTTCCCAGGCTCGGAATAAATGGTCAATGTCATAAATGGTTGCTGCGTAGGGTATCGTATGGTCGGCCCCGTCCGATTATACTGCTCCGTTCACTGGTTTAAAATATATTTTTTATATTACGATATTATTAAAATATTTTTTATGTATGGATTTAAACATATTTTTTAGGTTCCATCCGCGCTCCATAGCAGCAATATTTTATTACGTATTTCTTAAGATTTTTCCTTCATATATGAATGTATTAAACCAGCATACAAGTTGCAGTACAAAATCATTCCTTTTAATACGAGAATGAAATTTGACATCCATTATAAATTTACATGTCAGTACACAATTTATATATTTATTTGGGGCGTCGCCATTTTACGTTTCATGCTCAAGTCTTTAACCTTCATGTTCACCAAGTATATAAATTAACCGCGTTGTCTAGACACATATTTTTCGACACTTGTTAAAGGTTTCTACTAAGACAATACAAAGAGAAACTGCTAAAATTAAAGCAATGTAAAGAAGTTATTGTACCCCTTGGAATATGACAACCCTATGGCTTCATCATTTATACAATTCCAACGGTGGCTTTAAATGTATCTTATTCCAAAAACCAGGCGTTGTTGTTTTTTTTTACATTTTTCATCGTAACACAGACATCGAACAATTTCATTCACAGCTTGATAACAAAGCTGCATAAATTGGGATAACGTTTATCTTGAATGCACAAAATATCATAACTTTATATTTGCAGCCATGGTTTATTGAACTTCAAATACAGTCGTAACCTTGACGCAAGGCAATATCAAACAGACATTAATATCACGGCAGGATATTAGAAGGATTCCCAGTGCAGTCGTTGTTTGGTTTAAATTTTGTTAAGATTGGAAAAAGACAATATATTGTTAATTTAAAACAAAACCGTAAGCAGTAAGTAAGGACTAGGATATCCTATACAACTATTAGTGAACTTCTTCAACGTGATAATTCTAAGACAAATACTCGTTTAAACCAGTGAGTGGAGCAGTAAAGTCGGACGGGGTCGACCATATGATACCCTACACAACTACCACGAAAAGCACACTTTCGACGGTTCTATATTCTGAGCCTGGGCAATATTTCGTGATATTTGCACCCTTTTTACAGATTATAGATCAACAACTCATATTTCTAAGTCTTGCATATTTTCCAAAATGTTTTTTCTTGAAGAGAATTTTTACGCCATACAACAAAAATTTGGTCACTTTAGGTTTTGGTTGATTTGGCCCTCGGAAAATTGACTGATCATTATCTAAACAGCCGCTCTAAGTATTTGGTCAGATCCCCTTCACCTTGTATTATATATGATGTTCTGTATATAACAATTGCCTCCAAAGCGACTAGAAAATCTGAAAAAATTAAAGTTTTCGATTCATTGCACCCCCTGAATGAAATCTCAACTTCACCGGAAACTATAGGCGTCGTCCTTGACCATAATCGGAAGTTCATGTACAATTTCAAAGCGATCAGCGCGACGTTTCCGTCCTCTAATGGTGTAATAGTAATAATATGCACATAGTCACCTTTACTTAATTACGTATAACTCCCGCATCGGAGTACATACAGACATATAATTGGTATCAATTTGAAGGCCAACAACTCATCTTGGACATCAACATCTCGAGTATATGTCCTTCAGGAGGAAGTATATATGCCCCAGAATAAAAATTTTGTAATTTTTCACACAAAAGTCAGGGTCCATTTGACCCGCTAAATATTGACCGATCTTTATCAAAACAGGCAGGCTTATTCTTAGGCCCGATCGCCTTCTCCATGTAAAATTTAAAGAATATCATCATCAGGTATAGATTTTTATACCCTACACAACTATGTTGTCAGGGTATTATAGCTTTGTGCAGCCCCAAACGTTTGTAATGCCGCGAAATATTGGTCCTAGACCCACCTTTAAGTATACCGATCGTCATATCTTGACTAGCTGAGTCGATCTAGACATGTGTGTCCGTCCGTCCGTCTCTCCATTATAATTTGTAAACACGATACAGGCCACAGTTATGGACCAATCCTCACGAAATTTTGCATGTAGGATGGGTGCGGCCCAATGAATACACCTAATGTTTTTGGTAAAGATCGGTTAGTATTAAGGGGATGAAATGGACCAAATACTTATTTTTTGTCGGTTTTTCTGGTCGCTCCAGAGGCCGCAAGTATGGCCCAAAAATCTCGAATTTTTACATGGCATGTCTATTTTTATAAAGATCGGTCTATATTTAGCGGGTCAAATGAACCCTGACTTTTGTGTGAAAAATTACAAAATTTGTATTCTATAGCGTATATATTTACTCCTGAAGGACATAGAACGGAGAAGTTGGTAGTTTATCTAAAATGCGTTGTTGACCTTTAAATTGCGGTAGTTACACTTAAATATGCTTACATATTCAGATTTTATTTAGTAACACAATACCCCACTAGGGGACGGAAATATAGCGCTGATCGCTTTGAAATATTCCATGAAGTTCTAGTTATGGTCAAGGACAATACATATAACAATATAATATTAATATTGGAATGAAGTGGACCAAAAACTTATTTTTTTGGGTTTTTTTGTTTAAGTCGATCTACAGGCCACAATTGAAAGCTCAACATCACAATATACCGTCGGTAAAGAGAATCTGGAAAAATACAGCCCTCGTCTACTGAATATTACAAATATTTGTTGACATCTAGTCGGTCTAAAGGGTGCAAATATCGCGAAATATTGCCCAAGCTCTGAATATGGCATGGCATGGCCGCATACTCTGATGTGGGAGTTATACATAAATATTTAATGGTGCCTATGTGTTTTGGTATTGTTTAGTTCTACTATCACCTCACCAGAAAGCGGAAATGTCACGCTGATCGCTTTGAAATTTTAAACTAAGTTCCAGTTATGATGTAGAGTTGATATTTGGAGTGTGCAATAAACAGAAAAACTTTATTTTTGTCAAATTTTCTAGTTGCTCTAGAGGCCGTTACTGTATGCAGAACATCACATATTTTACACAGTAAAGAGAATCTAACAAAACTTAGAACGAGGGTCAAATCAACCAACCTGAAGGATCAAATTCGGAAAACAAGATTTGGAAAATATGCCAAGGTTAAAAAGTGGAGCTGTTGACCTATAATCGGTCAAGAGAGATAGCAGATATCGCGAAATATTGCCCAGGCTCGCAATATAGAACAGCTTGTGAAGAAAGAACACCGATATCTCGGGGATTTTGACCATTTTATATGAAATATAGGACTTAAGCATGAAGTATCCGAAACATGTTAAATACTTCGGAATGTCAAATTTGGGATAATTATGCACCGTTTTGTTCTACGATTTGTTGCCATTTCAAAGGTAACTTCATAATGCCTCTCTCATAGCTCCTGCTCTCTATTTGCAAAAAGCTCTACCAGTCGATTTTCACAATCCGCTCTAAATACCAATTTGTATCATTACAGAAATTTTGCAAAGCAAGTCCTGAAGTTTCTTGCAAGTCACAGTATATGTGTGTGGCCTAGCGTTGTTCTGGGGGACACTACACCTCTCCTATTGGCCATTTCTGGCCGTTTTTGGCCAATTGTAACGGTTCAGTTTTTGACAGTAGAGATCGTTTCCCAATCCAGTCCCGCCAAATATACATACCAGAATCTTCCAGTCCATTAGTACTGTTTTGGCCCTTTGACTACCATCGTTTTCGGACAGGGTTATCGTATATGATCCATATCTCATCTCAAGTCACCATACGTTTAGGAAAGGGTCTACCTCATTCCTTTTGGTCAAGGCTACGCAGATGGAAATTCGATCCATCCTATTATTTTCTGTTAATTGGTGTGGCGCCCAAAAATCGAGCTTCTCTTTGAATCCAGCTTTGTGTAAATGGTTTAAAATGGTTTTTTTGTTTGATTTTTAGCTCCAGGGCGATGTTACGACTGCTAACTAGGCGGACAACTTCTATCATTTCTCCGATTTTATCGACATTTTCGACGACCGGCGTAATGATTTTCTTTTTCCTCCATCTGTTATCTCATTATGATACAAACTTCAATAAAATTTATTCACGGCAGTCAGATCTAGGTAGTTAAAATGATGCCTAAAAATAACATTCAATAGATATAAAGCATTTTCATGATAAAATTTAGAGTGACCGACAAAAAAATCATCACAATCTAGTTCAACACACTTTTCCTATGGCAAATCTGTCCTTCGAAACATAACATTTTTAAAGAATATTTTTAATGGACCCTCAGAGCTGCAATGTAATTGAGTCTATGTTTTGCCTCACCATAAAACATAAAATTCTGTGAAAAACAATTATAATAAGTTTTGAATAAAATTACAATCTGTAATACGATTTTCCAATACAATTAATTTTTAATTGCTCAATAATTTAAATAACATCTGTTTTACATTAAATGTTTAAGTTTGAGGTTCCTTTAATTGTTATGCAGGGACATAACTTTGCGTGGAAAATGATAGAATTTCATTTAATTGAATCATCTACCACAACACCACCATCAAATCTAATTATTAAATTGTTATAGCAACAACATTTTTATCCACAAATTTAAAAGAGAATTGAATTATATATATTTGGTTCCTCCAACAAATTCCGATAATCTCTTCTTCCTCTCACTATCTCTGCGAAAGTGTTTCCACAAATCAAAGATCAAAGAGAATATTTCAAAATTGTTCCTCTTTGCGAACGGTTTTATTACTTACCACATTAACCATCATTGTGACCATGAGTAGCTATTAAAATCTTAAGAATATTTTCAATGAAATAAATTTCCTTATTTTCCATAAAAATCTATTAAGCATAAAGTTGTATGGTCGGCCGACAAAGAAGAAGAAGACGAACTCAAACAACGATGAGTTTGAAGAGGAAACCCCATGGCAGCATATGGACTACTCATTAAACAAAAACCGAAATCCGGTCGGGAACCATTTTTAGGCTATTTACCCAAAGTAGCTATTAACTTTTGCAGATCGTAAACATTCAATAAGTAGTTGTGTGTGGAGGAGAGCGAAGCGACGACAACTGAATGTCTTCGTGTTAATTGCTGTTCGCCCAAATTGAAGGTGGCAACTTATCTCCCAGCCAGCAGCGTCAACATCATCATCAACATCCATTCTCAAGGCGGAAGGAATGCAAATTGTTTAGGAAGCCAAATATTTGATAAATCGAATTAATGGTTGACAAGTACTGAACAAAATGGAGAGGGGTGGATAAATTTGGTCCGACCACAAGGCGTTTTAAAATATGGGGGGGTTGTTTCATTATTTGATTTAAGATTTTCTTAATTTCCACCAAAAATTTACATTAAATAAATTTCGTCTTTACTAACTTAAAGTTGTGGGTACGTAGGTTCTTCTCCTGGCTTTCCTTTTTATTGCAAAACTTATATCATTAAGCTCGACTCGGAAGAGTTAAAATAATAACTTAAAAATTACTTTCAATTGATCAAGGCAAAATTCAAATAACAAAAATTCCGAAAAGTGTTTAAAATAAATGTGAAATAGATTTTTTGTACATATCATACTATTCACCGAAGATCTCAGAATAAAATTCTATGTCGCTTCTGTCAGTGAGTATGTCTGCCCGCCACATTCCTTCTGTAAGTCCTTGAAAATTATTCTTTAACCAGTGAGCGGAGCAGTATAGTCGGACGGGGCCGACTATACGATACCCTTCACAACTATCATGGAACTCGGATGTTTATTCCGAGCCTGGGCCATATTTCGTGATATTTACCTGACTTGCCCGATTAGTGGTCACAGCACATCTTCCTTACATTTTACGAATATTACAAATATTCAGTACAGACCTTCCAATTACTTGTCCAGATTCCCTTCACGGTGGGTTGAGTTGTGATGTTCGGCTTATATTCGACTAGAAAATCCCACAAAGAATATAAGCTTTTGGTCCACTTCATCCCAAAATTTTATTCTGATCACCTGAAAATTATAGGCGTTGTCCTTGACCATAATTGGAACATCATGGAAAATTTCAAAGCGACCAGCGCTATATTTCCGCCCTCTAATTTGGTAATGAGTTACTGAATAACATCTGAAAACGTAAACACCTGTAAATATTTAAGTTTAACTCCCACATCCGAATAGATAGATCAATATATTTGGTATCAATTTAAACGTCAACCACTCCTCTTGGATATACTATCAACTTATCCAGTCTATATCCATCAGGAGTAAATACATATGCCATAGAATTCAAATTTTGTAATTTTTCACACAAAAGTCAGGGACCATTGGACACGCTACATATTGACCGATTTTTATGAAAACAGGCATGCTTATGCCTTGTACCCACCCCCATCTCCACGTAAAATTTTGCTATGGACCATAATTGCGGCATCTACAGCGACCTGATTCTGTATTCTTTAAAAAAATCCACGCCTTGTATTAGTCTTTGAAAAAATATTCTTTAAAAAATCCACGCCTTGTATTAGTCTTTGAAAAAATATTCTTTAAAAAATCCACGCCTTGTATTAGTCTTTGAAAAAATATTCTTTAAAAAATCCACGCCTTGTATTAGTCTTTGAAAAAATATTCTTTAAAAAAATCCACTCCTTGTATTAGTCTTTGAAAAAATATTCTTTAAAAAAATCCACGCCTTGTATTAGTCTTTGAAAAAATATTCTTTAAAAAACCCACGCCTTGTAACGGTCCTTGAAAAAATATTCTTTAAAAAAATCCACACCTTGTATTCGTCTTTGAAAAAATATTATTTAAAAAAATCCACGCCTTGTATCCGTCTTTGAAAAAATATTTTTTAAACAATCCACGCCTATGTTGGCCTTGAAAAAAAAATCTTTAAAAGTCCACGTCTCTAATGGTCTTTGAAAAAAATATTCTTTAAATAATCCACGCCTTGTATTCGTGTTTGAAAAATATTCTTTAAAAAAATCCACGCCTTGTATTCGTCTTAGAAAAAAGTATTCTTTAAAAAGTCCACGCCTTTTATTAGTATTTTAAAAAATATTATTTAAAAAATCCACGCCTTGTATTCGTCTTTGAAAAAATATTCTTTAAGAAAATCCACGCCTTGTATTCGTCTTTGAAAAAATATTTTTTAAAAAAATCCACGCCTTGTATTCGTCTGTGAAAAAATATTTTTTAAAAAAATCCACGCCTTGTATTCGTCTTTGAAAAAATATTCTTTAAACAAATCCACGCCTTGTATTCGTCTTTGAAAAAATATTCTTTAAAAAATCCACGCCTTGTATTCGTCTTTGAAAAAATATTCTTTAAAAAATCCACGCCTTGTATTCGTCTTAGAAAAAAGTATTCTTTAAAAAGTCCACGCCTTGTATTAGTATTTGAAAAAAAGTATTCTTTAAAAAGTCCACGCCTTTTATTAGTATTTGAAAAAATATTTTTTAAAAAATCCACGCCTTGTATTAGTATTTGAAAAAATATCCTTTAAAAAATCCACGCCTTTTATTAGTTTTTGAAAAAATATTCTTTAAACAATTCACGCCTTTTATTAGTCTTTGAAAAAATATTCTTTAAAAAATCCACGCCTTGTATTGGTCCTTGAAAAAATATTCTGTAATAAATCCACGCCTCAGTTGGCCCTTGAAAAATATTCTTTAATAAATCCACGCCTCAGTTGGCCCTTGAAAAATATTCTTTAATAAATCGACGCCTTGTATTGGTCCCTGAAAAAATATTCTTTAAAAAATTCACGCCTCGTCCTAATCCCGGAGAAATTTTCTTTAAAAAATCCACGCCTAGTATTAATCCCAGTCTTTGGGTTAGTCTCTGAAAAATAGCCTTTAAAAAGCCCAATCCTTCTGTTAGTCCCTAAAAAATATCCTTAAAAAAGCCCAGTTCTTGTTTTAGTCTTCTGTTAGTCCCTAAAAAATTATCCTTTAAAAAGCACAGTACTTGTTTTAGTCCCCGAAAAATAGCCTTTAAAAAGCCCAGTCCTTCTGTTAGTCCCTGAAAAATATCCCTTAAAAAGTCAAGTCCTCGTTTTAGTCCTAAAAACTATCCTTCGAAAAGACCAGTCCTTGTGTAAGTCCATAAAAAACATCCTTTAAAAGCCCTCGTACTAATCCCTAAAAAATATATTCTTTAAAAAATCCACGCCTAGTATTAATCCCTAGCAAAATATTTCTTAAAAAAATTCACTCGTAGTATTAATCCCTGAAAAAAAATTATTTAAAAAATCCTCGCCTAGTATTAATCCCTAGCAAAATATTTTTAAAAAAATCCACGCCATGTATTAATCCCTGAAAAAATATTCTTTAAAAAAGCCACGCCTCGTATTAATCCCTGAAAAAAATAATCTTTTAAAATCCACGCCTCTTTAAAAAATCCTCGCCTCGAAAAAATATTCTTTAAAAAATCCTCGCCTTAGTTTGGTCCTTAAAAAAATATTCTTTAAAACATCCACGCCTTATTTTGGTCCTTAAAAATGTTATTAAAAACATCGCACCCTAGTTTGGTCCTTGAAAAAGTATTATTTACAAAATCCACGCCTTAGTTTGATCTTTGAAAACAATTATTTAAACCAGTGAGCGGAGCAGTATAGTCGGACGGGGCCGACCATGCGATACCCTACACAACTACCACGAACTCTAACTTTCTGAGGATGTTTATTCCGAGTCTGAGCAATATTTCGTGATATTTGCTCCCTCTTGTCTGATTAGAGGTTAACAACACCTCTTCCTTACTTTTTTCGAATATTCAGTACAGTCCTTCTAATTACTTGTCCAGATTACCTTCACGGTGGGTTGTGTTGTGATTTTCAGATTATACTCTACTCGAAAACACACAAAAAATTATGTTTTCGGTCCATTTCATCCCAAAATTTTAATCTGATCATCACCGAAAGTTGTAGGCGTTGTTCTTGACCATAAGTGGAACTTCATGAAAATTTTCAAAGCCATCAGCGCGATACTTCCCCTGTAATGTTGTAACGGGTTACTAAATAATATCTGAATAAGCACCTGTAAATATTTGACTGTAACTCCCACATCTGAGTAGATACATCACTAATTTGGTATCAATTTAAAGGCCAACCACTCTTGGATATGCTATCAACTTTTCGGGTCTACATCCTCCAGGAGTAAATATATATGCTATAGAATAAAAATTTTGTCATTTTTCACACAAAAGTCAGGGTCCATTTGACCCGATCTTTGTCAAAACATGCATGCTTATTCTCTGGCCCGATCCCTTTCTCCATGCAAAAATTCGCGGTGTTTGGGCCATAATTGCGGCCTCTGGAGCGACCAGAAAAACCGAAAAAATAATGTTTTTGGTCCATTTCATCCCCTAAATATTAACCGATCTTTTCCAAAAACAATAGGGGTCTTCATTGGCCAGAACTTATCCTACATGCAAAATTTCGTGAAGATTGGTCCATTACTGTGGCCTGTATCGTGTTTACAATTTATAATGGACAGACGGACAGACAGACGGACGGACACACATGTCTAGATCGACTCAGCTAGTCGAGATATGACGATCGGTATACTTAAAGGTCTAGGACCAATATTTCGCGGCGTTACAAACAACATAGTTGTGTAGGGTTTTGTTTTCGACTCTGAAAATAGTCCCTAAAAAAACACAGTCCTTCTGCTAGTCCCTGAAAAATATCCTTTACAAAGCCCAGTCCTTGTTTTAATCCCTAAAAACTATCTTTCAAAAAGACCAGTCCTTGTGTAAGTCCATAAAAAACATTCTTTAAAAGCCCAGTCCTCGTACTAATCTTAAAAAATATATCCTTTAAAAAATCCACGCCCCGTATTAATCCCTGAAAAAATATTCTTTAAAAAATCCACGCCTAGTATTAATCCCTAACAAAATATTTCTTTAAAAAAATCCACGTCATGTATTAATCCCTGAAAAAAATATTCTTTAAAAAATCCACGCCTAGAATTAATCCCTGAAAAAAATAACCTTTAAAAATCCACGCCTCGTATCAATCATTAAAAAACCATCGCCTTAGTTTGGTCCTTGAAAAAATATTCTTTAAAAAATCCTCGCCTTAGTTTGGTCCTTGAAAAAATATTCTTTAAAAAATTCTCGCCTTAGTTTGGTCCTCTTTAAAAAATTCTCGCATTAGTTTGGTCCTTCAAAAAATATTCTTTAAAACATCCACGCCCTATTTTGGTCCTTAAAAATTTATTGTTATTGTTTTTTAAAACATCGCACCCTAGTTTGGTCCTTGAAAAAATATTCTTTACAAAATCCACGCATTAGTTTGATCCTTGAAAACAATTATTTAAAAAATTATTAACTGCATATCGTAAAACTTCTCTTGAAGACCCCAAGGATAAGAATTCTAAATGTATTTTGAATAACCAACAACACAAGATTTTTTCGGTCTCTTCTGTTTGTTGAGGTATTTTGACTGTTGAAGCATTAAGAGGTGCCCTATTCTTAGAACCTCAGGGGTTATTCTATCTATCAAAGACCTCAAGAGAAATTCTACTTGAGTAATAGGCGTGAAACTATACCATATGTATATTTAAAGAACTACCAGAACAACAACAAAAGTGTTTTTGAAATACTGTTGGAAGAACTATTACTTCGACAAAATTGGACTCACATAGGCTTTAGAATCATATTTTTGCTAACTAATTTCTATAACAAAAAATTGTTTTATGTTCTACATAAAAATATTTAAATTCGTAATAATTCAACAATAATTTAATATTTATAAAAATAATGATTTATTACTTTACTGCATATAACGCCCTTTTCCATTATTTATCCCATTTTTCCAACAATTTGTAATTGATTCCAATGTTATTATCGCATTTGATTTTCCCTAGCGTACATGTGATTAATTATGCATGCATCCGTTTGTGTCTGTCCGGATATTCTCGTATTTAGGGTTCATAAATCATACGCATGAATGTACACATCATGTAATAGTAATCCGGAATACATTTCAAATGTGATTGCGTTATAAATATGGTAAATGTATTTATTTATACATCAGCGCGATTTAAGCTGATTCTGGTCGGCTAAAAGCATTTTCGTATTTGATGCGCACTATAAAATGTGAAATGTTAAATATCAACATGGGAATTTGAGTGAAATACAAAAGAAACAACATTAACGTGGAGTTGTTATTGTTATTGTGACTATATCCTTGTCATAAATATATAACATTACCAGCAAACAAACTGATTAATTCACAAGCGTGTATTATCGCCTTATGTGTATGTATGTAATGGATTTAACGTAAATTAAAACCACAATAATGTTTTGTAAATGCTGGGAATCGACACAATCGGAAGTCATTGGGTTTAAATGCGATTGTATGTGAACATGACATGATGGATATGCATAAATAAATTTGCAAGGCAAACTTTTGTAGAATTATTATCAAATTTTAATTAACACATAAAAATAAGTATGTCTAGTTACACTCATGTTGAGAAATGTATATGGATATTTCCGCGTTTAAAACAATATTCTTTAAAATTCCAGGCCTTATGTTGGTCCTTGAAAAAAATATTCTTTAAACTTGTATGGGTCCTTGAATAAATATTATTTCAAAATTCATATCCTTGTTTTGGTTCTTAAACAATCTTCCTAAAAAATTAATTAGTCCTTAAAAATATCCTTTAAAAAATCCACGCCTTGTATTGGCCCTTGAAAAACATTATATAAAAATTCCATTCCTTGTATTGGTGCTTAAAAAAATAAACGCCTTGTCTTGTCCTTAAAAAAATATTGCACACCCTTGAAAAACATTATATAAAAATTCCATTTCTCTTAAAAATATTGTTTAAAACATAGACGGCCTTTTATATGCACTTGAAAACTATTCTCTAAAAATCCACGCTTTGCATTGGACCGTAAAAATATTATTTAAAAAATCCATGAATCCAAAATTAAACCAGTGAGCGGAGCAGAAAAGTCGGACGGGGCCGACCATATAATACTCTACACAACTTTCACCAAAATCTAACGCCCAGTGGTACTACATTCTAATCGTGGGCAATATTTCGCGATATTTGCACCCGCTTGACCGACAATAGGTTAACAAATATTACTAATATTCAGTACATCCCTTCCAATTACTTGTCCAGGTTCCCTTCACTGTGGGTTGTGTTTTGATGT